>NC_142090.1:57710268-58012337 GCF_054644295.1 Miniopterus natalensis | reverse complement strand
AGGATTTACCTCTGGTTCCTTCTCCTAAAACATTGGTAAACAAACCTGAGTCCTCAAAAAAGCCTTATTTTATTACATAAATCTCCTTGGTTCAAGAGAGTTCATTAAGAATGATGGCAACTCTTGTCTGTTTCCAATATGTGTGGTGATTTGGCTTATTTAATAAAAAGCAATGTCAAATGGCCTTATAATACTCAATAAATAGGGAATTTCTTTCCTGATATATGCAAAATCAATTTTGATGCAGGCATTTTTCTATATATCAAGCCTGGTATGGAAATTTTTTTCTAACCACCCAGCTGCTACAATGTTAAGTAAATTAATTTTAATCTTAAATCAGAGATGTAATAGAAAAAGGGGTGATTTAATATGCAATCTCATTACATTTGACAGGCTTATTTATAAACGATTTGCCCCACATTTTGACAAGCATAGTTAATATGTTAATTAGCTTTTAAACAGATGATGAAAGGAAGAGACTGACACGCTATCATTCCTCACACACCATGTTGGGGAGCACTGTAATTGATACCATAAGGTAGTGCTAATAAATACTGTGGCCCCCAAAAGCACTGTGATCTTGACGAGATAATTATTTATTAGCTACAGATAACTTAGTCACCTTATGTTAAAAATTAATCCCTTAAAATGATCCCTAGTGACCTTCTGCTTTAGAAAATAAATGCCGCTCTAAACATATTTATAAGCTTCTATAAAGGACTACAAAGCTTATTTAGAGCAATGACCTCCATGGCTAGAACACAGCTCCCTGACAGGGAGGAACTAACCACACGGATAAGCTGCTTTCGCATCTGCACTTCTCTTAATGTGGCTCTCGGTGCTTGCTAAGCCTTTTTGGTTTAGAAGCTTAAAGATAATTTCCTATGCCTTGACTTTCAAAGAGTTATAAAATCCAAGAATTAAGAGAAGTTATACACGAGATAATGTCCAATTCCTCTGCTTAAAGCCCCCTTCACGGAGGGAGACAAAGGTATGAAAACTGTCGTTCTTGATGCGCGCTCACTGCACAGCGTTCACACCACGGGGCTGGAGGCCCAGAGCAGGAAATCATGACACGGCGGGTTCCGTTTCTCAGCACTCGCTGCCGAGGTTAATGCCTATGTGTCTTCATTAATGTTTTATTGCCTGTGGCTATTTAAACGGAAAACTGGAAAATATAACAGTGTGTAGGGATCGTTAGGTTTTAGTTACTACCCTACTGCCCCAGGATGGTAAATGAACTGTAGAAATAGCCTGAAACAATTGCCACCTGCCCCCCTGCTATTGTCCATGGGTTAATATTTGCGCTTCTCCTTGGTGCAGCTGAGCCATGACTCAATTAGAGTGCCATTTCTAGGTCTTCACATACCCAGCATCGATCTCATTTATTATGCAAAAATCAGTGCCCTGTGAACTTCTCTCTAACTGGAAAAACACATGTATTTTTACCTGACTTAGTGGATAATAACAAAACGACTTTTAGGAAATGGCTTGGAATGAAATCAAATTCAGAATGACAGGCATAGCATAGATATAGCTCAGATTTTAGGGCTTGGAAATGAAGAGCCAAGAAGCATAGGAAACGGCTCAAGCATAACACATTTATTATTTGTTTTTGCCAATAACTATTGCATGCACACAAAAGGGCATTTGGGGCAGTCTACTCTTTTTCTTTTAATCCTCACCTGGGGATATGTGTATTGATTTTAGAGAGAGAAGAAGGGGGGGAGGGAGGGAAGATGGAAAGGAAGGAGGGTGGGGGAGGGGGAGAGAAACATCAATTGGTTGCCTCCCTTATGCACCCTGACCAGGGATCAAACCTGCAACCTTTTTGGTATATGGGACGACACTCCAACGAACTGAGCCACCCAGCCAAGGCTGGGGTCTACTATTTTGGATCAGTTTTCCTCCCTTTCACTTTACTTTTTATTTATTTTTTTAAAATATATCTTTATTGATTTCAGAGAGAGGACAGGAGAGGGAGAGATAGAAACATCAATGATGAGAGAGTCATTGATCAAGCCTGCAACCCCGGCATGTGCCCTGACCGGGAATCGAACCCCCATCACCTGGATCCTAGGTCGACACTCAACCGCTGAGCCACGCCCAGCTGGGCCCTCCCTTCCACTTTAAATAGCAGTCTTATTCTTATACTTCATTATGTCTCAGTTTAAAGTAAATGGGCAGAAAGTGCCCAAGCCCCCTTCCTTAAAACAAACACATATACACACACACACACAAATATGAAAGGAAAGAAGGGTGTGGGGCGGGAGGTGGGGGAGGCAAAGACTGAAAATCAAATACCAATGATAAGAAACATATATCAGCAAGTCACGACCTAAGTGGCTCTTTGTATTTTAAACAGCCCTTTTAAAGGTTTGGGGAAAATTAGCCAATAGGGTATAAAAAACAGCTTCTCCCAATTATAAGGGTAGAGCCTTAACTGAACTGCCAAACACTAAGACAAAAAACTGGCTCCAAGCTACAAATATTTCCAAATTATGTTCTATTAGCAGAGTCCTCAACTGACCTCAATGAAAGGCAACCCACAATTTCCATACTTAAAAAATACAGACAGCTACTCCATAACTCACAAATATTAAGTAATGATTATTTGCATAGCCTACTCTCAAGTCTAAGGGAAGAGGGAGGAAGGGAATTAGAAAATTAGTCTAACTGATATCTTGATGCATTCTTTGACCTTTATTTCCAATTTTTTCTTCCATTACAACTAATGATCAAAATATCTATTTTGCCCAAGCCCCTGCCTAGTCTTGGGGGGAAAAAAATTTAACTGCAAAAAAATGTCCAAAACAAACAAACAAAAAAGCCAGAAAGTGGGATGAAAAAATAAATATTAGCTCAGCTCCCCAATGATAGATGGTCATCTTTATTCTCAGTGTTTTGGAACATGCATTATAATGGTATTAGATTTATTATAAGGCATTACAAAATGTATGGCAATAGATCTTAGGCTGTTTCATGACCCAGATTCCTTTATAGCTCTATTGAAAGCCATAGATCTACACCCCATAAAAATAAATACATCCATGTGTACACAAAATATTGCATATAATCTTAGTGGTTTCAAAACCGTTCCTAGGGGGTTTGCTGGAACCTAAATTAAGAAAATCTACACTGTGCCCTACATCACAAGGAACTTGTTTCTCGCCATAAAATATTTGAATCACAAACATCAGGGAAGAAGCCAGACCTCATCACAGCCTAATTACCTAAAAGCCAAGATAACTGAGGGCAGAGCTGTGAAGTAAGTACATGGCAGTGAGATAAACAACACGAACTGAAGTTTTATTGAGGTCATAAACGTTATATGAACATGTAGCTGAATTCTGTATATGGGGCACAGTCATTCTTGGAGGATGATTCCTGCTATAAAATAACCATGTGCTATGTAAACTGTTTTGCTTTAAACACAATTGTGAGTCTAGAAAGGGGTTTTTCTATTAATAAAGGACATTTTCAACAGTCACTAGTAAGCCTTTCCTGAGTGCTAAAAATTATTACCTTATTTGATTCAGCCAGATCACAATAGATTGGGAACTCATTGTACTTTATTATTAGTAATAATTATGCATTAAATCTCATTAGTCTTTGGGTCTCCTATCACGACAGAGTTTTAAATTCTGCTAAACCATCTTGTAAAACCGAGACTTTACTGAAATTAAACTTATTGTGACCCTTTAAAAGAGTAGTTTTATTTCATTTTGGATAATTGGCTCCAACAGTTTTCAGAAGTATACTGGACCAAATTTAATGCCTGAGAGTTACACTAAAACTTTCAAATCTTTTATCTGAGCTATGTTGTGAATTTAAACATGATTGCTACTACTTCCAACCCATACTGTTGTTTGGAGATATAGATATATGTCCTTGTCATAAAATAAAGTCACAAATTAGGACCTTTAGGGAGAAAAATCACTGTACTGACAGTTAGAAAAATGTCTCTGCCCCTGTCCATCAAGAACGGTTACTAGGCCCCATCTGCAAGGCAGGCTCTGATTAGGGAATATTCCCAATCATGCTTTTTAAAAATCCAGCATCATTGCCACACACAGGCAAGCACTCCCCACCATTAATCTTCATTCAAACTGTTAGGATGTTTGTCTAGGATTGACCCAGACCAAGCACTTAGATAAATTAGCTAGAGAAGAGCTTCCGTTTCTCACCACATGTCAAGGCAGGTGGAATACTCTGTTGAGCCCAGGAGGACATCTGGAGGTCTGTACCATAAGGTAACCACTTCATTGGAGTATGTGTGGCTTGGGACCGATTTTGCTCTTGCAAGACCTGCAGGTTACATGAAACATAAAGAAGTTTAATAGGTATTAATGGAACAAGGGAATTTAAGTTTGAATGTTCACAGTTTTAAAAGGTCAAACACGACACTGTAATACAGAATCACGAATTCAGTGTCAAGGTTACAAGAAAGGTCTACCTGTTTCAAACACATGCCAGTAAATCATTTATATGCCTAATAAAGCATCCTGTCTCTAATAAAATCTCAGGAGAGTAAACAAATGATCCATCAATGATTAGATATTACACAGAAGCGTAGAAATTTTCTGGACTTTCCAAAGAATGTTCATGGAGTTCTAGTTCTGGGAGTTATAAATAGTGTTACCAGAAAGGCTTCTACGATCAAATCATTTTGAAAAAAAATGGTTTAAAAAGTTAAACAGTACTCCATACAGTGAGACTTCTCAGTGCCCTTAATTTTCCTAATGTGTATTGTGAATCTGAAAGGTGAAATTATGACAGTTTTTTCAAAGGATATTTCAAAAACTTCTTTTGGCTTCAGTGTCTGTCAAGTACTCCCTAGGAAATGCTTACTTAGGAAGCTCATTTGAAAACTATCTAAATAAATAATTATAAAAAAATAGTTAAATACATTAAAATGTATTCTAAGAATTTTTAAAAACTGGGAAAATGGTCACAATAATACGTTAAGTGATAATGTGTATGCAGTTTGACCTCACAACCATAAGTAATTAGGCGTAGAAAAAAAGAACAGGAAATATATTTTTCCAAGTTTTCTATAATAACTATGATTCATTTAAAAATCACAAAATCTAAAATGTTATTTCTGAAAAGAAAAAAATCTCTGTGATAGCTTTCTATCACATGTTCATTAATGACAAGAGTAAAGTATTATTTATCACTGTGATGCTCAAAGCACATATGCATTTTTATAATATTTTACCATAATAAATTCATTTTCTTCTTCCGCTTATTTAAATTTTTGTGTAGTACTTAGAAAAAGGACTTTTTTTCCTGTTTATTAAACACTTGGTATTCCCTTAGTATATTCTATGTAAACATTAAAATTAATAAGACAGCTGGTGAGACAAAGAATTTCTAATTAATTCAACTATGGGTACAGTAACTCAACTGTTCTACAATGCAGTTTTTCTAATAATACAATGGCATATTATAAATTGGTTAATGTTTATAAGTATTCTATGTTAAAATGTACAGATTATAAACATGCATACATACATATATGTGGTGCAGCTTTTTTGCACATAAACAGAATGACTAGTTTTGATAACAGATTTCCGAAACAACTTCTACTTTTTTTTTTCCTTTTTAATTTAGAGTAATTAGACATTTATATACCTTACAAAGTGATCCTCCTGATAAGTCTAGTACCCATCTGCCACCATACATAATAACAATATTATTTACCATATTCCCTATGCTTTATTTTACATTCCCATGGCGATTTTATAACTGGTAATTTGTACTTCTTAATCCCTTTGACCTTTTCTCTGCAAGGGTTTTTCCTACCTCAGTTCAGGCAAAACTGAACAACGGATAGGACAATTAGGGTGGCAGTGTTTCCAGAATTTTGTAATCCCTCAAATGGGCATGTTTCTATACAGAGACCAAAGAGCTACTCACAGGCCTGAAATAGGTTCTGACTAGTTCCATATGCTGTTTTCATGTCAAATGGGATGCCAAAAACACTCAGGCTGGATTCCCTTGGTTTTTCTGAGGCCCTGATGACAGAAAGCGAGGCCAGAGGGACAGGAGAAGGAAAACATCTGAGATTTTCTTTGACAGCTCAGAAAACCAGGCTAGTTATAGAAAATGCTGGTATTTTCAGTTTTAAAGGGAGAGCATGGTCTCAAAATAACATAGAAATAGTATAAATCTAAATAATTATATGTGATTTCAGTTCAATTATGTTCATATAAGTTTATAAAACTGGTTAAATAGATCTGGAAAATATAAATAGAAAAGGCTTTGTCTCCATTAGTTTCCTCCTTCCCACATGTATTGGCCAAGGGCTGCTCAAACTCCCCTCATGAGGGCCACAGAACTTCCCAAAGGAACCGTGAAAATGAGATGTTCATATCCAACTCTTCAGTGTGTTAAGACAGTTTCTTAAAATGATTTGTGTGCAAAGGTATCATATGTGGAAGCATGTTATAGTTTTAAGATACATTTTTCTGCATTGCTTGAGAAAACTCAACGTCTCACTTTAATAAAATCAATTGAAACAGTTTCTTGTGGAAAGTGTCCTGTATATTGATAAACAAAAGGTTTTCACCCTACCAATATCTGTTCAGTTAAAAAGATAAATAAACCTCAAAACTTTTCAGGGAAGGAGCAAATTATTAAAACAATGACTCAAAAAAAGAAAAAGAAAGTACACTTGAAGTAGGAATATATAACTGGACTTTCTATAAATATTTTTGGTAAAGTTATTGCTATGTATTTATACAGTTCATGCATCAAAACACGCTTACTCGTGCAAAATTTATTAAACTGCATCCTGCAGCTGAAGGAAAACTGTAGGACAGGATTAATTAGCCCAGCATGTGTGAAAGCTTTCTTTCTCTGTTCCTTGCCAGTTGCTATGGTTACACTACAGGAAGAGCGCTACACTACCTTTTAAAAAAGATGAAGTTCACGGGTTATTATCAAAACTTCTTACATTAATGTTTAGTGTGAATTAAAAGTTAAAAAGCCAAGTGAAATGCTAACCAGATGAGTATAGGTTACCCGCGCGCTGCTGCTGTGGCTGAGTGTGTGCTTTATGAACAGGTGCTTGTTGTTAAGGGCCCCGAAAACAGCATGCATGACACTTTAGAGCATCCAACGGTAAGATGTTACTGTTTCAAACTAATCAAAGACCCTAAAGTAGAGTAAAAAAAATCCTCTTATTCAAGCCTTAGTGCCAATTATTCAAAGATGGGCAACCTTGATATTAGCTATCAGAGCAGAATCTTAGATTTCTAGAGTTCTGAAGCTTTATAGTTAACCTCTTACCCAATGAAATAATTCCTTTTCATATATCTTTAAGATGGTTATCCAACATCTGCTGCCACCCTTAGCCTGGTTCTACCCTCTTGCCGGTGCAGGGACACAGAATAAATCACATGGCATATGCCCTACGCTGGCCAGTCATTCAGCATCAACCAGCAGAGACTTTCTAGGCCTTACCAGCTCTCTCAGCTGCAATGGACACTGCTGAGCACTCCCCTTCTTTTATTTTTTTTCTCCCCACCGTCCCCTCACTCCTCTTCTTTTAAATCTACTCCCTTGACTTCTCAGATACGGAAGAATCAATAGGAGTGACTTGGTCTCCTTCTGGGATCTTCCCCTACATGCTGGTTTTGTCTAGGGTTATATATTCAAACCAGGGCTTTCTCAAATGTATATACACTCTGTAGGTAACTGTGACTGATGCCATGTTTTAACTGTTACGGACAGGTGATTTCTCATGAGATATTACCCCCAGCTTGTTTCTGCTTGTCCCTGGGCTTCAGATCTGGGTCTATGCAACTCCTCAGCAGACATGGGTACACGGATGTCCTGCAGGCACTCAACACAACCACAACAAGTCCCTACAGTCATCTCCTTCGTTAACACTGGGGATATGCCATGAGTCCAGGAGTAAATGCATTTTACTAGTAAACTGTTTTAGGTTCCCCAAACAGGAAAAGTTATTTTAGCCATATACAGATATACATTAGATTTTATATTCACGCACATCTAATCATTCCTTCAAATTCCAATGCATCCTTTTTGCAGGTGGTAAAATTGCTTAGAGACTTTGAGTAATCTCTCAGGCTCTATGGAGAACATCACTAAACCTAGGACAAGTCAAGAATGAAAACGCCCATGTATCCGCTTTGACTAAGGGATTGAAAAAGAACTGGCAACGGTGTCTTGTTTCTTTCTAATAAAGTGGAATAATGGTACAAGCTAGGTGAACTTGTGAAAGTCAACTAAAAATAAGATATAAAGGAGTATCTTTCACCACTCCAGTCTTTCCAGAGGATGGGCCACTGTTTTGTGCTTGTCAGTGATTTCGTGTTTTTATTAGAGCAATTCCCACACCTCTCCCTCAACATACTTCGTTCCCCAAACCGAACAATTAGAAAAAGATGGTCATGTTCTTAGTTAATCACAAAATCAGTATGTCTAGGCCAGGGTCTCCTTTCTTCATAACTCGAATCCACACAGACATGAATTATTTGGGTAGCAGTTTAACATCTGGCAGTTGGGCTAGAAAGGGAGAACTTCGCTATTCCATGAGTCATCCCTGGAGAAGGGCAGAGAAAGGCTTTTATCTTTCTTTCCCATTCCACAGTCCAGGGAGCTTGCCAGGAATTTCTTTTTTCATACCAATTTTTAATGGAGTCCTCTCCGTCCTACAGGATTTATATTAAGTATCTTAGGATGTGCTAAAGCTGTTTGAAAATCTTTTATTGCTGCTCTTAGAGTGCATCAATAAACAACCACCAAACAAAACAAAAGGCAAAGCATTTTCTTCTGGTGTTTTCCCAAGTTCTGGCTTTAACCTTTCCTCTGCACTTGACAGATTTTCCTGGATGATCTTATATAATCCCCTGGTTCCAGTTACTATCTATATGCTGCCTGCCTCAAATACATTATCTCTAGAATTAATCTTCCCCTAAATCTTTAGATTTCTACATAAAAAAAATAGCCACTTAGATCTTCCACAGCTATCTCAAACATTTCTCCTGTCCCCAATTCTCCAACCAGTACTACGCTGTCCAGTGTTCTATAACTCACCACTAACCATCACTATCGATCCATTCACTAAAGCCAGAAGTCTTGTCTCATTGCAGGCTCCTTCCACTTCGAAAATTACAAAATTCAATGGATTTTACCTTTTTTAAAGTCCTCACCTAAGGATATGTTTATTGATTTGAGAGAGAGAGAGAGAGAGAAACATCGATCAGTTGCCTCCCGTATGCACACTGAGAGGGGATTGAACCCGAAACCTAGGTACTTGCCCTGACTAGAATCAAACTCACAACCTTTTGGAGTATGGGAGGATGCTCCAATCAACTGAGCCGGGCCAATGGATTTTACTTTATAGTTTCTTTTCTTCCCTGTCCTTAGGTCCTCACCGTCTCTTACAAGGTTGTTACACTAGCCTCATGCCTGTCCATGACAAATAGTTATCAATTTCAAAATACATTATAGACAAATTATCTGAATTTACTGAAATTTTATTGAAAAATAAAATTTAATTGGAATACCTTTTAATGTGAATAATAAAATACTTCAATGCCTAACCTTCCCCTACACGCACTATGCAAGTTGGATATCTTCCATTCCCTTGCCCCACACTTGCCATCAAAGGAAGCCGGAAATGTGGGCGTTTCAGGGACAGGTCTATGCTTTTTTATACAGTTGATCATTGAACAACATGGGTTTGAACTGTGTGGGTCCACTTATATGTAGAATTTTTTCAATAAATACTATATTTCTCTTCCTTAAAATTTTCTTAATAACATTTTCTTTATTTTATTATAAGAATACAGTTATATACATACACAGGGTGGGGCTAAAGTAGGTTTACAGTTGTAAGTACGTGAAACAGAGCTTATTCTTGTATTATTATTCATTAATTGTATTTTCTATACAAATAAGTGTAAACCTAATTTTGCCTCACCCTGCGCGCACGCGCGTGTATAAAATCATACAAAATATATGTTAACTGTTTATGTTACGGATAAAGCTTCTGGTCAACAGTAAGCTATTAGTACCTAAGTTTTGGGGAGTCAAAAGTTGTATACAGACTTTCAACTGTGTGAAGGGTTGGTGCCCCCAACCCCCAAATTATTCAAGAGCCAACTGTACATTTAATAACATGGTGTTGTTGAAAGTGGAAAAAAGTTTTGAGATGACAACTAGATCTTTTTCTTTCCTTTGAATAAAACATTTTTGGTTTTGTTTCTGTCCAGACTTCTACTTTAACAGAATCTACTCTTACAGGATAACAAAATCCCTTTAAAATGTTTTGATTGGCACTTTTCAGAGTCTCTCCAATGAATAAGAGGAATTTTTGAAAGTGAGTTCTAATAGAATAAAATTAAGTCCAGAAGACATTTAAACATGTTAAGACAATATTTTATTTTGTTCTGATTTTAATTATCTTTGAATTTAAGTTAATAAATTATGCCTAATTTCTGGCTATTCTAAAGGGCACAGATTTTTTTTTATATCTTTCATTTTAAATAACAGAAATGATCACATTTTAATATAGACATTCTAAACAAGAAAAGAGATATTCAAATAATTAAATTTCATATATAGGAATTCTTTATTTTTTCTATTTTGTATAGAAAATAAAAACAATATACTTCTCAGGTAAATACTGCTTTAAATGAAATTAAAGATGTGCTGGGAAGACCAATGAGTCAAAATTCTTTGGGTGAATACCATATAAGGAATATGCTATTTTTGTCAGAGCATTAGCCTATATATTGGAAGACTTGTGATATGAAAAAACTAAATTCCTGATAGTGGTTTAAACACCAGTTAGATGTGTCTCCTTGATGAAGTCACTTAAGCTCTCTTGCTTATGTTATGTATAAAATAACAACGGGAATGAGATCAAAGTCAACAAACGATAGTCTGCAAACCACCTACCTGTCTTTGTAAATAAATTCTGCTGGAACACAGATACACCCATTCCCTCACATATTGTCTATGGCTGCATTTGCACTAAACAGCAGAGTTGAGAAGTTGACAGGCCTATACAGCTATAATAAATAGCTGGCCCTTTAAGAAAAAGTTTGCTGACCTATGGGTCAGACTAAGGAAAGTTCAGAGTATGTCCAACTACAGACATACCTCGCTTTATTGCACCTCAGTTTATTGCACTTTGCAGATACTGCGTTTTTCACAAATTGAAGGTTTGTGAATACACTGCATGGAACATGTCTATTCACACTATGTTTTCAATGGTATTTTCTCACTTCATGGCTCTGTGTCACATTTAGATAATTCTCACAATACTTTAAAATTTTCATTATTATTATAAATGTTATGCTGGTGTGTGATCAGTTATGTTACTCTTGTAATTATCTGGGGGCACCACAAACATCATATAAGATGGCAAAGTTATTGTTAATGTTGTGTGTTCTGGCTGCTCCACAGACCAGCTATTCCCTTGTCTCTCTCCCTCTCCTTGGGCCTCCCTATTGCCTGAGACACAACAACATTGAAATTAGGCCAATGAATAGCCCTACAATGGCCTCTAAGTGTTCAAGTGAAAGGAAGAGTCTCTCACTTTAAATCAGAAGCTAGAAACTATTAAGTTTACTGAGGAAGGCATGTCCAAAGCTGAGATAGGCTGAAAAGTTAGGCCTCTTGTGCAGTTAGCCAAGTTGCGCATGCAAAGGAAAAGTTCTTGAAGGAAATTAAAAGTGCTACTTCAGTGAACACATGAATGATAAGCAAGCAAAACAGCCTTATTGAGTAAAGTTTTAGTGGTCTGGATAGATCAAAACAGCCACAACATCCCCTTAAGGAAAATAATAATCCAGAGCAAGGCCCTAACTCTCTTCAATTCTATGAAGACAGAGAGGTGAAAAAGCTGTAAAAGGAATGTTTCAAGCTAGAATAGGCTGGTCCATAAGGTTTAAGGAAAGAAATTATGTCAGTAACATAAGAGTGCAAGGTGAAATAGCGAGTGCTGATGTAGAAGCTGCAGCAAGTTATCCATAAGATAAAAACAGATTTCCAATGCAGACAAAACAGCCCTATATTGGAAGAAGATGCCATCTAGGACTGTCATAGCTAGAGAGAAGTTAATGCCTGGCTTCAAAGTTTCAAAGGACAGGCTGACTCTCTTGTTAGGGGCTAATGCAACTGGTGACTTGAATATGAAGTACTATTCCAAAAGTCCTAGGGCCCTTAGGAATTATGCTAAATCTACTCTGTCTGTGCTCTATAAGTGGAACAACAAAGTCTGAATGACATCATATCTCTTTACAACATGGTTTACTGATGTTTTAAGCCCACTTTTACATCTACTTCTCAGGAAAAAAATATTCCTTTTAAAATGCTACTGCTCACTGACAATGCACCTGGTTACCCCAGAGATCCGATGAAGATGTAAAACAAGTTTAATGTTGTTTTCATGTTTGTTAACACAACATCCGTTTGGCAGCCTGTGGATCAAGAAGTAATTCGACTTTGAAGTCTTATTTATTTAAGAAACACATTTTGTAAGGCTATAGATGCCATTGAGAGTGATTCCCTTGATGGATCCGGGAAAAGTAAGTTGAAAACTTTCTGGAAAGGATTAAGCATTTTAGATGCCATTAAGAACATTTGTAATTCATGGGAAGAAGTCACATACGAACATTAAGGGGAGTTTGGAAGAAGTTAATTCCAACCCTCATGAGTGACTTTGAAGGGTTTAAGACTCCAGTCAGTAGAGAAAGTAGCCTCAGATGTGGTGGAAACAGCAACAGATCTAGGATTAGAAGTGGAACCTGAAGATGTGACTGAGTTGCTGCATTCTCATGGTAAAACTTGAACAGATGAAGAGTTGCTTCTTATGCAAGAGTAAAAAAAAGTAGTTTCTTTAGTTTCTTGAGACGAAATCTACTCCTGGTGAAGATGCTGTGCAGATTGTTGAAATGAATACAAAGTATTTAGAATATTACATAAACTTAGTTGATAAAGCTGTGGCAAGTTTTATAGGATTGACTCCGACTTTGAAAGTTCTACTGTGGGTAGAATGCTATCCAACAGCATCGTATGCAACAGAGAAATTGTTTGTGAAAAGAGTCAATCAATGCAGCAACCTTCATTGTCTTGTTTTAAGATATTGCCACAGACACCCCAACCTTCAGCAACCACCATCCTGATCAGTCAGCAGCCATCAACATAGAGGCAAGACCCTCTACCAGCCAAAAGATTACAACTCACGGGAGGCTCAGATAAGGGCATTTTACAGCAATAAAATATGTCTTAATTAAGGCATGTACATTGCCTTTCATATATTATTGCATACTTAGTAGACTACAGTATGGTGCAAACATAACTGTGGGGTTTTTTTTTATCATTTACAGTTTGTGGATATAAATATATTATTGGCATATTGCAACAAATTGGATAACAATAGAGATATGACTGAAATTTATATCCATAACCCATGATATCAGTTTTATATATGCCAAAAGCCATATTATTCACAGAGGATGATGTTGAATCATTTTAATGTATTTTAACTCATAACAGTACAGAATACAATAGTGCCTTTTTATATAGGTGTAGTTAAAAAGATGGTGTTTCAAATAAAAAATATTCTGCTACATGAAATAAGTCAGACAGAGAAACAACAAATACCATATGATTTCACTTATATGTGGAATCTAAAGAACAAAACAAAGGAACAAAGAAAACAGAAACACAGATACAGAGAATAGACTGATGACTGCCACAGGGGATGGGTGAAAAAAGTGAGGGGATTAAGAAGTACAAAATAGTCATGGGGATGTAAAGTACAGCATAGTCAATAATATTATAATAACTATGTATGGTGCCAGGTGGGTACTAGAATTACCAGGGGGATCAGTTCGTAATTGTCTAACCACTATGCTGTACACCTGAAACAAGTATAAAATAATATGGAATGACAACTGTAATTGAAAATTAAATGAATAAATTTTTAAAAAGCAAAGGGAAAGGCGCATTCCAAAATAAAAATAACTTTTATATGCACTGGGAAACCAAAGAATTAGTGTGACTTAGTTTATTGTGCTGTTCTGAAACAACCTGCAGTATATCCAAGGTACGTCTGTACTAAAACTTTGT
The DNA here is from genome assembly GCF_054644295.1 of Miniopterus natalensis. NCBI lineage: Eukaryota > Metazoa > Chordata > Mammalia > Chiroptera > Miniopteridae > Miniopterus > Miniopterus natalensis. Next base: position 57,998,219 of record NC_142090.1, on the reverse strand, counting down.
GATCCTAAGAAAATATTACTGAAAACCTTGTTTACTAAATGCATGAAAATCACATATGCTCAAGTTCTTAAAAAGGCCTTTAAGTAAATAATTCCACCTCAATGATCCTATCATATCACATGTGCATTAGTAGAAAATGCAAAATCATTTTCAATAGATTGTATGTGAAAATACCATCATTTTCACAGTCCACTGGCTTACATTTCGTTTTCTAGTTCCTGCTTCTCAGTTAATGAAACTCAATGTCATTATTTCAAGGCTAGATGACAACACAATATAGAAAATGAATTTCATAACCTGACTAAATTAGCAATTTTGATGAATTTCCATATTCATGCTGATTTGCTTCCAATTTTTAAAAATTAAAAGTAAAACATACTAAATTCATCATAAAATCTAAGTTACAAATCAAGACATAAGACTCAAAACTTTTAGGCCATTTGCTCATAGGTGAATATATACCACAAATATTATGAGTATGCACTTGTATATGTTAAAGAGAGATTATTTACTGAATAATCACAACTATAATTAGGTGATATAGCCTGAGAATAATTATGATTTTATGCCAGAGGTATGCTTTGCACTTAACAGGAAAGAAGCCAATCTATAGAGATGAAATTATCATACACACATGACATTTGAAATGACAACATATGTTCTCAATTTTTTTTTTAGATTTTAAGAGAAGTAAGAAATTAGAGCGAGTGTTCCTCTGGGAGATGAAGAGAAAAGCATTCCCATTTCCTTTGTAAACCACTCAATTAAAAAAACAAGTGTGTGTGTTTATGTGTGTGTGTGTGTGTGTAGGGAACCATATCCTTACCTGGTCTTACTATGGATAATACTAAAATATAAAAATCAGTGCATATGCTAGTATTTATAGGGAAGCCTGATGAGAATTTATTGAGCAGTTATAATCTGTTAGGTATTCAAAGGGTTTTTAAATATATGATATCATTTCATCATTATAGCAACTTAAAAGGTTGTATGATTACTAGTATACTCAATTTAACAGAAAGGAAACTAATCTACTTCAGGTCACACAGGACCCTGGGGACCCCCTTTTATCCAGCAACCTCAACCTTGGGTGTGGTTAAAGCTAATCTGAAGCATACGTAATAATATCGTATAAAGAAAAAGTTCTGAGGTGTCCTTTCTGAAGTGAATTTTAAAAATATTTCATGAGATGAAAATAGGCAGTTACTTTCAAAATGAACTAAGAGGTTTTATGTTTTTACAACAGTAAATGTCCAACTGAATCAGTTCAAATTAATGAGGTGATTTTTAAGCCAATTCAAGGGAAAGGAGGTTTGAGTCATACTGAATCATGACATTTTTTATTTTATGGTTGCTGCCCAATTTTTCTGAACTATTTTCTCTCATGTTTTCAGTTTTGTCTTTTATCATACTATTTCAGCCGAGGTCCAGTTATATTTTGGGAGTCTCAATATTGCACTCAGCATAGGATTCCAAACATTATAATTAAGAGAAAACGTCTAAGAAAAGAGATGCCTGTTTATTTTGATAATTTGATGAAAAGTGACACTTGGTGACAGTCTTGGTCGTCCTGTAATTGGAGTTGGGCATCAGTAATACAGTAAACAAATAAACTTCAAATCTCCTAAAGGAGGTATACTGGGCATTTGTGGAATATTTTCAAAAATACATTAATTCCAAAGAAATAAATATATGTCACAATCACCACGGAGACGAGTCCCAGAGCTTTCATGCTGGAAAGTATCTAAGACCGTCTGTCATATCTTATGAGAAGGAAGCTGAGGTCCCCAGTTTGGTCCATCTGCCTCCACTGCTTCAAATCCCTTCCATTTGTCCTGTCCTCACTGCCATTGGCACTCCAGGCCCTGAGACGTATTCTGCTGGGTCCCGAACCTTAGAAAGAGCTCCCACATGGTCTCCCAGCTGCTATGTTTACCCTTCCTTTCTTTTTCCACAGTCTGAGGAGGAGACAGTTGCATGTAGTGTGAGAGAGCTTCCTCCGTGGGGTCAGAGGGGACTACCACTTACTTACAAGGTAGGCTTAAAGAGCCTGTAACTGGAGTCCTTGGCCCCTGGCTTCAAGTTGGGTTTGGCCAGTGGGAGGCTCACGGAAAAACCATCGCAGGGAAAGAAACAAGTGAGGGCGGTGTACTTGTTCCCTGGCTCCTTCCCAGCTGGACAGGGAAGTGGCAGTTGTTATGTTCTCCCCTGGAAGGCTACTGCTCTTACTCAGTGGGCTGCAGCATCAGATTCTCTCTTAATCCCACAGTGGGGGAGTGGGAAAAGCTCCCCAGTGTTGCCAACCTGAAGGAGTGTCACATCTTTAACAGTGTCCCCAGTTTCATAAATAGTCCCTTCATCAGATTCCTCTCAACCACCCCATCTGACTTGCTCTCCTCTTCCTTCTAGGATCCCTGAGACAATGACTACACCTGAGTGATGGGGTGTTTGTGTGAGTTAAATAAGAAATGCATGAAAAAGGCTTAATTGTGCCTTTGGCCTACAGAAACACCAAATACATATTGGCTATTATCAATCTGATCAGTTCTCACTCCTCTGCTAAAGAGCTTGATGGATCCCCTGGGCTTTATCCCAAATGTCTAAACTCCAAGGAATAAACCCCTTGCTATTACTCCAGCCTTGTTTCTCCTGACTCCTTTCTATGTTCCAGCCAGCTGTTTAGCAGCCCATCATATTACCTGTAATTATCTACTTTCACGTCAGTTTCTTTGCACAGTATGGTGTCATATCTTGAAAAGCCTTACTCAGCTGTGGACTTTTATATGAGTTTCAAAACTATACCCTGACTTGCCCTTTCCTCCCAGGTCCAAGTAATGAGCCCCCCCCCCCCAATCTGTGACTGACTGCAGCCCTGTGCTTGCATTGACATCCTAAGTTATTCCTTCACATGTCAGCTGCCACCTGCCCAAGACAAGACTGCAGTTTCCCTGAAGGTAGGACCATGGTTCATTTTTGCCTTTGGATCCTCAGTTCCTGGTAGGGTGTCTGGCCCATAGTGAGCCTGTTGTTGGGCTGACATTTGTAAGAAAAACAGCCACCTACCATAACCCTGAGGCAGTGTTCCCATAGCAGGTGGCATGTGTATGTTGCCCTGGCCAACAGAGAGTAATCCAACCCGACCTCAGCCAGAGTACCTCTGCTTTTCCCTGTCCTACACCATGGGACTTTGTGTCAGGTTTCAACAGAAAATCTATCCCTGGATTTTAAAATGTTTAAAAACCTAATGTGAGTAAAACTGAATCACATAAAAGTTCATGATCCATATTTTTTGGTAAAAAGTAAACTCAAAACATACATAAAATACTTGAATCCATTTATGCTGCTCACATATATGTTAAATAAAAATATAAAGAGATATTATACTGTAGATTATTAATATAGAAACTACTGGTTCTTAATAGTACAAGTGTTAGACTTACTTTCCTAACAAATTCCATAATTTCTTAAACTTCATTTAATAGGGTATTTAAAATTTAGATAAATGAAACCTCAAGAATTAATCAACCTCTCCTCCAAATTTTTATATTTCATCTGGCTCTCTATTTGGCTCACTTGGCAGTTAGCATGTAAAACTGTTTTATTAATCTTTTTATCTCTATGTTTATCTCTCTCTCCATCTATATGATAAGCCCCATGAGCAAGCATCATTCCTTGTAACTGCCTCAGTTCTTACCACCACTCTCACCCGTTCTGCACCCTGACATGACACTGAGTATTCTGTAAAATGCAATACCGAGACAAGACTAAGTCTGTCTAAGCACTAGGGGGTCAATTTGCCTCTGCTTACAAGGGTCTCACCCATGAATGGCAATATTAAGATGTGTTAAAACCAGCTCAGATACCAACTATTGCAATGTCAGTGTCTCTGATACTGCAGAGCAACTTAGCTGCCTCTCAAAGAGTTAACTCAAACACAGAAAGAAGTGTGTCCAGATCTGAGAGGTTTTTTATTAAAAATCTTGATGAGCAGAGAAGTACAAACACACTTATTTCAAAGCTTCCAGCTGTTCAGTTTTACTGAACGAAGAGACCTGAATCTACCTGAGGCTGACTGTTCCTTTAATCTAAGAAGACCGACTTAACAGCAATTTCTGTTATATAAATGTAAAGTAAGTCCCCACCCACTGTTCTGGGGCAAGCTAAGAAATTAACCTGAATCTTGAAGCTTCAAAAGGAGCAAAGGGTGTACTGTAAACTGGGCGCATGTTTTCTCAGAGCTAATAGGTCCCTGAGGCTCTGGGTTTCATTGAGGAAGATGTTTGCTGCCTCAAGAAAGACAACACATGATATTCGCTCCAATTGTTGAGCAGAGGTTTTTAGGAACCTGGAGGACTGAAGAAAGGGTAGGTGACGAGAGCTTTCTCCACCTTATAAAGGACAGGACCAATAAAGCCCAGCTTGTAGTAACATTTAAGTCTAAAGCCACTCCAAGAGTACTGGCACTGGACTATTGGTTGTGTTTTGTTGAAAATATTAAGTGCTCTGGTTGTTTACTGGGGCTGCAGGCCAATGGCCTCAGTCCTGAGAATGGAAGGGGACCCCAAGATCTGAAAATAGTCCTTCCAGGGCCCGCAGATTCTCAAGAGGAGGGGACTTGAGGCCTAAATTCCAGGTGCAGCCCTGGGATACACTCACTTTGGAGAGACAGAAGTCAGTCCCAGGCAGAGAGAGAGATAAGCAGGAGATAAACAGAGAGAACCCTGTTCTTTCACACTGAGGTTCTGCATGAACTTCAAACAGAAGCAAGCAGTCTCCCTGAGCTGCAGTGCCCTGCCCTTCACCAAATGCCCAACCCTCACGAAATCAGGTTGGAAATGACAGCCTGATGCTGACTGCACTGTGGAGGCCTAAGGCGAAGGCCTGGGCAGAAGGCAGAGGAGGCCAAGATGGCCATGGCCATGCAGGACACTAGGCAGGAGGCCGCTGTGACGCGAGGCCATCACAGGAGGCACTTTCATGGTGGCATCACGGGAAGAGACAAGAACAGGAACAGAAGCTGAGGCACCTCGATGCCCCATGGGCATTACTGTAAAGAAACGAAGCCATAAAGAAACCTAGGGGAAGTATTTCAGGCAGAGGGCACAGTAAGTGCCAAGGTTCTGAGACAGGAGTGAGCCTGGCATGTCACAGGCGTGGTGAAGAGGCCCGTGTGGCACAGAGCAGGGCACCCAGTGTGTGTTTTGGTGCAGCTGTGCTTCCTGTCCCCTCCCCACAAGCCCTTCTCTGCCACTTCCCACGTCTAATTCTAATTCCAACTCATCCTCAAAGTCCTCCCTGATCCTCAAGGTCAGAAGTCACTTTTGCTGTCGTGGATGTCCACAAGATCCAGCTACACCTCTGATTTGACACGAGGCGCTTTACCTTGAAGCATCGCAGTCTCTGGAGAGTGACCCTGGCCTATTTAAGGCAGAGGCCGCGTCTGATTCTCAAGAGCCCCCAGGGCCAGCACAGGTGCGGAATGAGCACTGTGTTCACTGAGCTGACTGGCTGAACTGAACGTGCAAGTCGCTGGGTGCGTTTCAGAGAGTGATCAATGGCCCCTTATTCCAGGTGTTTATCCTGTATTTATAGCCACAAAGACTTACGTTCATGGACAGTGCAAGTTCACTCTACCACTGTTTATAGCAAAACACTAAACATAATCTCAAATTCCAGGGGGAAAAAATAGCTAAATACGTTATGGGATAGCTACAAAATGCAGCCAATGAGGCCAAGAAGTCTATATGTACTAACATGGAACCAACCATTGCTAAGGGGGAAGGCAAAAGAAAGAACGATGGGCATGTTATGTACTATTTGCACTAAAAAAATAATAGCTTATACATGAGCATGATGTCTCTGGAAAGAGACCCAAGAAACCGGCAAAGGCAATGCCTGTGGGGAGGGAGCAAGGAAGCAGGAGGGAAAAGGAAACTTAATTTTCACTATACTCCCATTTTCTCCTCTTAGAAATGTCTATTACTGTGTATTCATGTTTCCTAATGAAAAAAAATATGATACTTGTTTTTAAAAGAAAGAAAAAGTGTCAAGTAAGTCCTCACTCCGCTCTGTGCAGTCTTAGCAGGCCGTTCTCCAACCTAAGATTCTACCATGTTCCTTTATATTTCATCGTTTGAATCCTGAAGCAGTCATTGGTTCTAAATGGCAGGCTTTCCTGGTGTAGTAGGGAAACTTATGGCTGGCATCCCTGAGTTAATGACTGGGTGGAACAAGCCAACATAAACTATTAGTTAAATATTCTCACCACTACAACCAAGATGACTTCTATTAGGCATTCTGCATAATTGCCAGTTTAGCTGCTAAGACCTAGGATAAGCTGGCATCAGCAATTTGAATCATCAAGCAATTTCCAACTTAAAAAAAAAAAATCTTCCTTGAATCTTGCTTGCAAGTATACAAACTGATAATAGATTTCCCTAAGATGAAAGTGTCAAAACTGCCCAAGCAGCTAGAATTTTCAAAAAAATTTATAATTCATACAATGAAGGTTTCATTTCTACATCCAATTTAACCGCATGAAGGCATGCTGTCTAAATAACCAAGAACTAATGGATGTAAGAATATAGTTGGGTAGATTCTGAGAAGCTTGAACTCAGAATCAGCAACCTGACAATCTACTTATCCTTGCTTGTCAGCAAACATAACACATGCTGAGTTTGAGAGGACCAAGGACATTTCCAGAAGACTGTCATGGTTTTAAAAGAGCTGTCAGCTACAAAAAGTAAATTCATCTAGTGCTATATGATCTTGTTAGTCCAAATAACGTGTCTATCAAAGCATTTATCTTCACCAATAAAGCTTTATTTAAAACATTACAATATAGATGAGGTCATTTTAAATTTAGAATCTTTTTTCAAACCAAATTTGAGTCCCAGAGTCTGAAAAGTGCTGTTTTGCTATCCATTCTTTGACTATCTCACTGTTTCCTTCATTAAATATTTCATTGAAAGAGCTCAAAGGAGTCTTTGTATGAAATATATTTCTGGAAATTGAGTAAAACTTATCACAGGGGATTGATTAAACTTTGAATTAATGATTGCAGATTAAAATTCAAAAGTACAAAACAATACCTCATGGGCACTAAACTGCTCTAACTCTATTACATGGCTTTAAAGATGAAACTACATCAATGTTGTGAATACAGTGTGCATTTCTAAAATGAAATTTCAAGGGAATTAGTCTTTAAAACAAAACAAAACACCCACGAATTTATAAAAAAGATATCCTTTACACGATCAACCATTTACTATAAAACTTTTTTGTCTTAAAAAATAGCAACTTTACACATTACTCACTTTTAACTCCAAAGATAAGTCATATAATACTTTTTCCTAAAACCACTTTTTCTATGCTAACATCCTTTTTTTGCAATATTTTTGTTATGAAGTAACAAGTGACTGTTTTCTATTATCAATTGTCAAGTTTACCTAGCTCCTATGATAAGCCCATTCTTTGTCAACATGTGAGTTAGTGAATGTGGGCTGCGTTTTTACGAGATTGCTAGGCTTCAACTTAAAAATGGTTTGGTAAAGATAACATGACATTATCATGCTGGATGTTTGAGGGGAGCAAAGTGCTCCTGTCACAGTAGTCTGCAGGCATGCTCCGTCAGCCTAGGGGTGACATTCTTCCTCCAAAACAAGCTCTCAACCCTGTGGGGCTTAGTGAGACTGCTCAGATGGGTATGAAACACTGACAAAACAAAGACAGACTGCTCATTTTTCAAAAACGCCATTTAGAGCAGCAACACTGCATGAAAAGAAAATACAATGTGACATGTCACCAATTTGTGAAACTTTCATAGGTAAGTGGTATGATTTGAGATTTATAATGTGCAATTATTCAAATGCAGACTCCAAACTATTTTTTCCATTATCTTTTTGCTATTACAAAAAAACTGGGCAACATTAACTTACTCTAATTGCACTTTGCAGGTTTTTGGAATGCCACATATATTCGACACTTTCAGAAATAATAACTTTCAAAAGACAAGTGTACTAAATTAAAATGCCACAAATTAGTTCATTACCTAATGCATTCCCTGAAAAGCTCACTGAGCTAAATGTTTTCTATCCGGGTCACTGGCTATTATTAGTAAGAAACACGAAATTTTGAAGTCTAAAATGGAGGGTGGAAATTTGGCCTTACAGACCAAATCCAGCCACATCCATTTGTTGAAACAGTGCCTGTGACCACCTTTTCACTAAAACAACAGATTTGTGTAGTTGCTACAGAGACTCCGTGGCTGAAAACTTTTATTATCTGGCCCTTTAGAGCAAATGTTTGCCAACCCCAGTCTAGACTATCTCATGAGAGAGAGCTTTTGTTCTCCGAGTAGTGTTTTATTATTTGGGGTTCCACTCTTCCAGGTTGTCTAAGGTCTGAAAAAATTAAAAAAATAATAGTAGGAAAAATAATACTTGATTGCTCTAGGGAACCAGGAGAGTTTCTGAACTCATCAAATTGTAATGGGTAAATTTCATTTTAAGTAAAATACAATGCAACATAAATGCTAAAAATTAACATCTGAAGACAAATTACCTCATTGTTATAGCTGGATAATAAAATACTAAAATTGAAAACTATTAGAAGATTAAAATGAGGAAAATAGGTTAGTGGTTAGATCTATGTGATTTCTGATTGAAATGTTTCTAGTTTATGATTTGACACCATTGTAATAAACCCAGTTACTGAGTAACTGGAAAGGAGCAAAGGGAAGTCCAAATAGACTCATGCCCAGTAAAGTCTGAGTGACACAAGGAGGGGACTTGCCTGTCAGTCAAACCTGGGAACAGGTCATTGGCCAGAGAAGGCATGGCCATTGCAAGCACGAAAGATTTGAAATATATAAACTCCTAACAAAAGGAGTTCTCTCTCTTGCCTTTTTCTCAGGCTTGACTCCTGGCCTGCAGCACTCTCACACTCTGCATTTTCCCACATGGCTCTCAGCCATGTGGACTCCACACACAATAAATTAATCGACTGTAACTAGCCTGATGCTACACCAGACCCAGCTCCACCATGGAACGGAAACTCTGGACCCTGGCTTTGCTTCTAGCTCTGCTGAATCCCCAGCTGCATGTATTCCAGGACTGGTTTAAGAGAAATGGAACGTTGCAAAATGAGGGATGTAATTCCACGCAAAAAAGCTTTCTGCCACATCTCGTCCTCCTGTGGGGGCCTCCGGAAATGCTTATTCCAGTGGCACTCCAAGAGCCCCACTCTCACTAGCAATGGAGAAAGGCCATCCATGCATTTCTCTGATAAAGCACATAACAGTGTATAATATGAAAAAGTATCCTTAACTATTATTTATGATGCCCTCCACTTTGAATTATTAAAAATAATTTGGATGCCAGACTCAACATGAATATTCATCCATTTACCAGGAGGCACAAAATCAGGGAGCAGTAACTGTTTTGTGATGAAGACTACTCTCTTCTTGAGGGCACCCAAGCTGAAGTTTCAGAATGGAAGGGTTTAAAGAATTATTCAGATTTAGATACATATTAAAAGTTAAAATAATGTCCATTTAACAAGATTAAACAAATCTATTATCTATGAAGAGAATCTAATAACTACAGTAGAGAAATAGCATTAATAGAAGAGACTAGGTTTTCTGCATAAGCTTCCTCTTCACTAAAATCTGAGTACTATGCATATTGAAATAAATGGAAGCAAAGGACCTATTCAAGTTGAAATACAATATTATTGTGTTTAAATATAAAGTTTGTGACCATTTTATGGAAAAACATTTGTCCATTTTCTACTGCATTTCCAGTATGTCACATCAATCTCCATTTCACCATGAATGTCACGGGGACAACTCATGAACTGGTGAATGCTTGGTGAGAAAACCACCACATTAGTTAAATCATATGGCCTTAAAAGGCAATGTATATGCTGTTAAAAAATTAAGCAAGTTATGTAAGTATACAGAGAAGACCGTGAAGTGTGTTAACAGGGGCTATATGGGTCAAGAAGGATAAAAGGTAATATTTATTTTCTTCTTTAGAGCTGCCTATAATGTCTATTTTAAAGCCAAGAACATATAGTACTTATCACTGTAAAAGTCAATATATGGAAATAAAATATGAAAAATCCTACTATGTTCGTGATAAAAACAGATTCCACGTTATCAATGATATACTATGTGAAGACAGGACTCGAAGGTATCTTGAAAATTGTTAAATGGCTACTGTGATTAGGTTCGCAAGATTCTGAGCAAATATTTGTAGACTTCTTTTCTTTGGCATCTCACTTCATTCCCTTATTCTCCATGTTTAGAACAATAAATATAGAGCGAAAAACAGGGAAAGGATTATACATCCTCTTTTGGGGGGAAGATGCGTTTCCGGATTTGCCTTGAATTTACTTTTGAAAATGAACTTTCTGAAAGCACTTCATTCTTAGCCATTCTTTTTTCCTAATTACCTAGAAATAATAGTCACTGGCACTCTTACACTAAGAAAGGTAATAAGTAATACCTCCATTCCAGATAAGGTTGGCAGTCAACAATAATTTTATATTTGTCAGGTTCCTTTACTTTTTTGTGGGCAAAGCAGAAATTTCTGTGAAGTTTTTAAAGGTATTTAAGAAAATGACCATAAACTGTATAAACACATGGGAGCCAATACAATAAACTCACTTAGGAAAATAGCTTTTAAGAAAAACTTGAAATTATTAAAAAATGAAATTTAAAGGTTAAATCCAATCTTATCAGAAACAAAGCTATCCCTTTCATTTGACTAGTCCAAGGTCAACTAGCTAATTAGTAAAACATCAGAACCAGCACTTAGACTTTTCACCCCTGCAACCATGTTTTACTAAATTTCATTGTTAAATGAGCCCGCCTTTTTGCTGTTATCTTTGCCCAAGGGATCAGCTTGCAGAGAAGCCACAGGTTTCCCAGTTTTTCACCCCTAGTCTTTGCTGTGAGACTTGGCTGTCATTCTTCTAGTCCAGAGGATTCGCCCAGCTTTGGCCTCCCCAGATTTGTCAACTGGCTCTGCATAGCAAACTCTAGGTTGCAGGCACCTAGCTCAGCGCCCAGCCACAGTCCCAAGGGCCTATCTGTGCAGAGACTGGACATGACCCAGGTCCTGCCTGATTGGCAGCAGGTTCTAGCTGATAGGAGGCTGGAGAAGCAAGTGCTGAGACCCTCTGTGCCACAGCCCTTTAGCCCCTGGGGCCTCCCAGCACTGACACCAGGTGCCCTTCCAGATACACTTGCCTGAAGGTGGAACTTGGAGATGGAAACTGGGGCGGGGAAGCAGAGTCTGCCTAGAACGCCTGCAGGCTAAATAAGAATAAAGCAAGTAGACCATTCAATCAGCAGCTGCTGCAGGGCCATTTTGGAAGACAGCCGGGAATAAGTAAATAATAAAAAACATAACCAAGTAGTTGCCATCTGCCGCTATGGCCACCTAACTGACATTTAATCTACTCTCTGGCTTTCATGTCCATATGTCCACCAGCATCTCTGGCCCTGGCTAAACTGTAAAGGCTCTGTCCTTTGTCAGGTTACCAGTAGAGGTACTGTAGATATCACCACTATGTAAAACTCCTTACCTTTACGTATACTTGGCCCCGCCCCTGTCCTTACCTCAGAAACCTCATAAAATCCTACTCATCCCCTGAAAAAACTTTAGATGGTTCCCTCTAAGTTGCCTAAGCATAAAGTGTGGCACCCTTTTCTGGCCTCCGATTCTGTATAGAGAAGTCACCTGTTGGAAAATATTATAATTAGTGGCATAAACTGTCTCTTTTCTCAGTGAGCTGCCTGAGAACTCCAGACCTATTGCTTGCTCAACTTCTCAAGCTTCTATATGGTTTTATGGAAAAGAAGTCTTATTAGGTAAAATACTTAAGCAGAGTGCTCATCCCAGTATCTCACACAAGCACCAATCAATACCCTTTATACATCTTTACATCCTAGCTTCAGGCTTCACATGCTCAGTTAATTGTTCTTCTTTATGGAAAAATCACATCACACGGTATAATCGCTGTGAAATAATTGGGTAGTACTTTTTATATGAATAGTAGCTGGCAGACTCTAAAATAGTTCCCCTGAACCCCCTGTCTCCTAGTATTCATGCTTTTGTGGACTCTCCTCCCCTTAAGTACTTGTTACTTGTATCTAAAAAGCACAATATGACAAAGGTGATGAAATATCATTCCTACGCTTAGTTTTACACAAGATTGTAACTATCTGGCTGCAGACAGTATTGCCTTCTTGGTTTGCATGCTTTCATGGAGCAGGCAGCCACTTTGGAGAGATCCACAGGCAAGAAACTGAGGGCGGTCCCTGGCCAACAGCTTGCTTGGAACTGAGGCCCTCAGTCCAACAGACTGCAAGGAACTGCCAATGACCATGTGAGCTTGGAAATACAGCCTTTCCCAGCAGAGCCGTCAGATGATTGCAGCCTTGTGACAGAACCTGACGCAGAAGCACTCAGCTAAACCACACTTAGATTCCTAATCCGTAGGAAGAGAGATAGTGTGTTGTTTTAAACAGCTTAGTTGGTAGTCATTTATTACAGAGCAAAAGATAACTAATACACTAACAGTTTCCCAATTTAAGTTCTACAGACTCAAACATCTGTCCTTAATGAAATCCGAGAGCTACAATGTCAGATTTTATTTCAACTTCAGCAAGGTGAAAAATCTTTAATCATTAGCTAATGTACACTGGGATTCCACTGGGCAGGGGAAGGTGGGGAAGACACACTCATGCAGCACACCCTCAACTGATCCGACCAAGGACAATCTTTTCATTTAAAAAATTATATTTTATTAATGTATGTTCCATGGACCGTTGTTTTAGAAATGCCTTTTCAGGTTTACAGAGGCAGTAAAAGACTCAGCCATCAAAAGTTGGCTCTGAATACCTCTGTAAAAAGCAAGCAGGATAAGTGTATAAAGGCGATAACAGTCATCCTACCAACTAACTGGGGGAAATTAGCTGCTCCTAAAAATAATACAAGGATGGAAAAGCTTCCCTTCCAATGTTTTTATAGTCTTTTCTGGTCTTTTAGCTCTCTAAATATACCAAGTATGATATTTTTTTCTGAGCAAAAAAAATTACACACTTGTGTTTCTCAACAAAACAATTTACCGCTATGAAGACAAACAGTAGTTTCTCATTCTTTCCTGCCCCCTCGTTCCCTCAGGCGTCAGTGACACACCTCATCTACATCAGCACCCACAGTGACTGTCAGCGGCCGGGTGGGAATGGGGCAGCTTGGAGAAAGGAAGAGGTGCAGAATAGTTTAATGAGCACTTGTTCCATGCCTCATACGTTTTTAAAAGGTTTTGAGTTGTTTTTGTTTTTTAATCCCTTCCTGATTTCCAGAAATTTTATCTTTGGCAATGAGAGAGCAAGTTGGAATATACTGGCATGTTTTACTGCCTTCGGTGTTTGTGCTTTCAACTTCTAGATAATCGTTAGATCGGGTGGGTACAAGTGCTATGTTTATTTTACATTCACTTAGTGACTAAAGGGCAATTTCAAATTTGCATCAAAACTTCTCTACTTATCAGAGGCAGATCAAAGAGCTCATTTATAGCTATTCCACTGATAACTCACTGGACAGCAAAACGTATTTATCTATAATTTTCATATTTAAAAGATCACTGATCAGCATAACAATGAGAACTCCTTGAACGCTCTTCATGTTGCTATTTAAAAGATATAAAAGAAGTCATATGATCTTATAAGATGATTTCAAGATGAATTATTTTTAAGTACACAGACTTAGCAGAAATGCCAAAGTTAATATATCGGTCAGTCTGATGCCCACGTTGAGCTAATATTGCAAGCAGAAATCAATCTTCTCATATTAAAAGGGGGTAATGAGACCTGTACTGTCTACTTCACAGGGTTACAAGGATAAATAAAATAAGAGCTATGAAATCACTTTATGAACTATAAAGGGCTGCTATTATGATTAGCAGTAGAAATGACAGATTTGAATCAATTTCATTTCCTAAAAGCAATCTAATGTTAAGAGCTTTAGATAACATGTCTGAATGATTCAACTACTAGAATGCTTTCAAATGCTGAATTCAATATTCAAAGCGAAAAATGCTTCAGACACTGGAGTCCAGAATGACTACTACATCTTATACTAGGCAAAATGCTCATCCTTTGCTTCAACACTGTACAGCGAAGATACCTATATCCAAAGTAGATCACAGACATGTCACTCACAAAGAAGGTAAAATAAGCCAATTCTTAAAATTCAAGAAGTGACTGAGTTTGCTGTCACAGCCAGGGCTGACAAAATGTAGGGTACTGATATTTTCAGTGGAAGGAAAGCTGCATGCTACAAAAGCACTAAATTCATATATTTGCTAAGAAACCTACAATCTATTGTGATCTTAAATCATTCATTTTACCAGTCTACACAGACCTTTTCTTTGAAGATTACATGTGTATTCCTTAATGTATGCATATTTCTAGTTGTGTATTTTTCCTCTTGAGATTTTAAAGACTGGTCAAATGAACTCTGACATCAAATCTTACTTCCAAAAAACTGCCACATAAATCTTAGAAAACAAGTCATAGAGGTCCTACATCGTTTTCTCATAAACTAATTTCACTGTTTTACAGAACATCAAATCTCTGAAGACTCTGAAAAACCAATATGCCATTTTTCATTTAGATTTCTGCATTACCTGACAAGGTAAAAATAATTTCTGCAGCAAGATCTGCCCCTAGGAGACCACAAGTGTTGACACCAGACAGAAGTAGCTTTCATTCTAGTAGTGTTCAAGGTTTACTCATTTCTTTATTAACCTGTACACTAAAGTGTAATTATATTTTCAGCTAAGACTGATTTTTCTTGTGGTTCACAAAATCTTCTTATCTCACAGGTCTCTCCTAATGAAACATTTGGCAGAAGCATTCAGTTGTTTATGAGGAGAAAATGCATAATACCAGCAGATTCTTGGCTAGTTACCAAAGTGCTCTGCCATTTAAAAATTAGCATAAAGTATAATTTTCTTCTCAAAGAATGACACTGGTGCTACAGATCTATCGTAAAGAGTCTTATCACCAGAATAATTCCCTTTTATTTAATTATCCTTAGTCCTTTCACCAGGAAAGCTAAAATGAATGGCTCTGTTATAGAGATATTTTTAAGTCTGAACTACAAACCACAGAAAGATTCTAACATTCATTTGTAGATAATTACTTTTAAAATCTCACCTTGTCCGATAGTTATGCTTTTAGACAAACGACAATTTCCATAAAATGTACGAGACGATTTAAAAATCAGATCGCTTTCAAAAGTTCCTTAGTTCCTGGGGCATCTCTGTATAACACAATAACTGGTACTCAAAATGGTGACACCGAGGCTGCAAGGAAAGCTCGGAGCAGGACTGCAACAGCCATGGTTCACCCTGGTTACCTTGGTTCACCCTGCACTCAGCCACGAGCAGTCTCGGTATACAGCAGGCACTCAGTAAAAATGTGCTGAGTGAACTATTAATATTCCATATTATATCCCTCTTCAAGAAAGCAAAAGAGGCCGTGGCCGCTGTGGCTCAGGTGGACAGAGCGCTGTCCCGTGCACCGAAAGGGTGCCTGTCAGGCCTCAGACCGAGGCTGCGGGTTCAGTCCCCAATGGGGGCGAGGACTGGAGCGACGATCAGTGTTCCTCTCATACATCGATGTTTCTCTCTCTCTATCCCTCCCTCCCTCTCTCTCTCTCCTTTTCCCTTCTCTAAAATCAGTAAAACATATTCTTGGGTAAGGGTTAAAAAATAAAAATAAAGCCAAAAAGTTCATTAAACATTTTAGGGGGAAAAATCACATTAAAAAATCAATAACATTTTGAACACTTAAACTTAGTTAAAAATAAATAGGACATTTATGTTGTCTGTTTATAAGCCGAGCATTGTCTTTAAATGATTTATAAGCATGAAATTATTTAATTCTTTAAACAATTTTTGAGGTGCCCAGGATTACTATGATCATTCTCATTTTCAAACAAGTAAATTAAGGCACAGAGAATTTCAGTAACTCACTCAAGGACACAAGATTTGCAAATAGCAGAGGCAGGATTCAAACTAAGGTATTTGGCTCCAGAATGTGCCCCAACCATTCTGGGATATTTTACCTTATTCTGTCTTTTCATATGGGTGTATTGCTTTCATGTAAAAAGTTTTCTCTTTCAATCTTAAATGTTTTTACTAAGTCCTTCTGGTACAGCTTTACCTGCCTGGAGTTGTGTCCTGTTTACTTCCAACCCATGGAAAAGGTCAGATTTGAACAGAAGTCCTCCCCCTGGGGGACATTAAGAGCATTTTTCAGCTACTGCCCAGCACTGCTGAATTCTAAGGGGAACACTGTTAAAGCCAATTCAGCCTTCATCTGCCCAGAGGGCTTCTCAATGCTTTAACTGATCCTACGAATATAATCAGAGAGGTGGTTCTTTCTAATTCATGAATTACTGAGGCTCCATTCCAACTTATATTTCCAGCCAGGCTTCGGACAGGTCTGCAGGGAGAATTGTTCTTTATGTTGTTTCCTGCGGTTTCCTCAAGCCACACTTCTATCTAGTTCCAGTGTTCAGTACCGAGTGATAGCCAGTCTTCCGGACCCAGCTTCCTGACAAGGATCTCACTGCTTAGCTGACACAGGCCATCGGACCAGCTGCGCTTCCTTTGAGCGGACATCTGGTTAGCACTTCCACCTTCTCACATGTTTGGGAAACTAAGACTATGCATGATTTAAATAAGGTATCAATAGTCTAATGGGCACGACGCTAGGGCTCTAGAGGTGTCGGTAATAATAACTGAACACATCACCTACTACATAATGGCCACAATGTTAACTTATTTTTGCAACTCTGGGCCAAAGTATGTACATTTTTAAGAATTTTAATCTAGTACATTGGAACTAGATCATCTCGAAGGTTCCTTCAAAATCCAGAGAAAGTCGGCCCTGGCTAGTGGCTCAGTTGGTTGGAGCGTCATCCTGTTCACCAAAAGGTTTCAGGTTCAATGCCCAGTGGGGGTGTGTACGGGAGGCAACCAATCGGTTTCTCTCTCACAGAGATGTTTCCCTCTCTCTCCCCCCCCTTTCTCTCTCTAGAAATCAATGGAAGCATATACTCAGGTGAGGATTTAAGAAATCCAGAGAAAATCTAAAATAACAAATTTTGAGAATGTGAATATAATGAGTTTTCCTTTTCTCTTATAAAGTTATAACAGATTTATTTCTATTTTTCCCATCACAGAGTTGCTGCCTTTATTCTGAACACACACACACACACACACACACACACACACACACTTTTCCCAATCACACACCTTTCCCAATGACAGGATTCTATCAACAAGTGGTGATGACTTCAGCAATAACATCACATTCTGCTTCCAATTCTTTGAGCAAATGTTTTCATATCATATTTATTTTGTATTGTTCTTGTAATGTTAATATTAGTGATTTTTATTAGATGCTCACAACTTATTTTAAGTAGGTTGAGAGCTTTCTGTTGATTTTTCAGAAACCATCATAACCGTATGATCCTGCATCTTCCAACTTACCTTCGCCTCTCTTCATGCCTCTGCTGTCACCCCTTGCTCCCCATTCTATGACTTCCAGGTGGTTCTGAGCAGTGTTCACATCTACTATCAGCTGGTCACCATTTCATACAACAGAGTTCTTTAGCTAACAACTGTACTCCGAAAATGGAGTAAACACTCCAATCTGCATTTTATATCAGTATCTTTCCAAATTAAAAATTGGAATGTCAAATAACTTGGCAGATATTTAATAGGGAGATGTCCTATTTTTAAAGTTTGAATTTTTGAAAAAAGTTATATTCCTTTAGATTTGTAAGCTGGATTATGCACACCAAGGTTATTTTTATCGTATGTGATAAAATAAACATAGATTGTTTTTCAGACATGCATCTAAAATACCTAAAGCAGCAAAGATCATGTTCTCTGTTTTCATTTTTTTATTTCCCATTCATGATAATGAAAAGAGAAAAGTCCTAGCTTCCTATGTTTATTACAACAGAGAGAAAAAAAACATTCAAAGAGAGAAGAAAAATTTTAAATATTACTATAAATATGCACTACTTCAAAAGTAAACCAACATATACGGCATTTAAAAAAATGTAGAGAACGCCCTGGCTGGTGTGGCTAAGTGGTTGGAGTGTCGGCCCGTGCACCAAAGGGTTGCAGGTTTGATTCCCGTCAAGGGCGTGTACCTGGGTTGCGGGTTTAATCCCAGCATGTGCGGGAGGCAACCAATTGATGTTTCTCTCTCACACTAATGTTTCTTTTCTTTCTTTCTTTCTTTCTTTTCTTCTTTCTTTCTTCTTTCTTTCTTTCTTTCTTTCTTTCTTTCTTTCTTTCTTTCTTTCTTTCTTTTTCTTTCTTTCCTTTCTTTCTTTCCTTCCTTCCTTCCTTCCTTCCTTCCTTCCTTCCTTCCTTCCTTCCTTCCTTTCTTTCTTTCTTCCTTTCTTTCCTTTCTTTCTTTCTTTCTTTTCTTTCTTTCTTTTTCTTCCTTCCTTCCTTCCTTCCTTCCTTCCTTCCTTCCTTCCTTCCTTCCTTCCTTCCTTCCTTCCTTCCTTCCTTCCTTTCCTTCCTTTCCTTCCTTTCTTTCTCTCTCTCTCTCTCTCTCTCTTTCCCTTCCTTCCTTCCTTCCTTCCTTCCTTCCTTCCTTCCTTCCTTCCTTCCTTCCTTCCTTCCTTCCCTCCTTCCTTCCCTCCTTCCTTCCCTCCTTCCTTCCCTTCCCTTCCCTTCCCTTCCCTTCCCTTCCCTTCCCTTCCCTTCCCTTCCCTTCCCTTCCCTTCCCTTCCCTTCCCTTCCCTTCCCTTCCCTTCCCTTCCCTTCCCTTCCTCTCTCTCTTTCTTTCTCCCCACTCCTTTCTGTCTCCCCCACATCCCCGCCACTCTCTCTAAAAAAACAAACAAAACAATGGGAAAAATTATCCTCAGGTGAGGATTAACAAAAAACCAGAGAATAAAACAAAAAAGCAAACTAATATTAAACTGACAGTATCGAGAGAAAAAATAAAATAAAATTCATAAATTTTTCCAGTACGTCTAACTTTCAGAATTTACAGCATATCTCAGATTTCCCATAGTCGCTGCTCAGTTTTTCTTGCTTCCAGTAAAAATTTTAGAGAACATGTGCTTTAGACTACAATGACTCACTGTCTCCAAGATTCTAGTATAAATCAGGCATATTGACAGATGGATCAGAGGAGTCTGGTTTTGGCTGCATTTTACAATGTGGCTTCTTGGAAGGTGAAGAGCAGGAGATGAAGGAAGATCCATAAATAAAGGACATTAGTGAATTGTTAAACTCCAAGCAACCTTTTACGCTTACCTGCAGGTTAACAAAACTCATGTTCAAGTGTAATCACTGTTGTCTTGAGTAGCACCTGTTACATAACCCTAAGGTTCATTTCAGTGCTATTCTTGCTAACGTCACCTATATTTTTCCCTATCTGGTCATCACAGCCAGCACTGAGGGTTCCAGTCATCGCCTACAGAGATTTTTTAAGAGGATATATTGGTATATTTCAATTCATATCCTGCATCACTTCTCTGATTTACTAACAACAATTTTGCTCCCTGCCCCCTTATTGTATAAGAAAAAAATATGTTTTCATACTGAAATCCCTTTGCCCAAAAGGTTTCCATGGACAGTGGGGAGATGATAATTAGCCTTATTTGTAGCAGTCTGTTCTGCATTTAAAATGTTTCCTTACCTCACATGCATGATATGGCTAAAAATGAATGAACACTGTTCTGAATGTCCTCATTTCCATGGAGTTTGAAGCTGCCATTCTTAGCAATCAACCCCTATCCGCATTGCTTCAATCTGTTTAATGGTGACTGAACAGACACTTCTCAAAGCGTAGAATATGTATATTAGTTGCAATTCATATACTGTATTTCCTTCTTGTTCCCATTTACAGCTTTAAAAAAATCCATACAGACTGAATTTTTTAGAGCAGCAAAGCCCTTCTGTATGATACTATAGTGCCAAATAAATTTCATGTCATCATAACTTATCAAAACCCACAGAATGTGAAACACCAAGAGTAAACCCTCATGTAAAGTAGGGACTTGTGGTGATACTGACATATCAATGTAGGTTTATCAATTATAACAAATTCACCACTCTGGTGGGAGATGGTGATAACAGGGGAAGGCTACCCCATGTGTGACTGCAGGGGGCATATGGGAATTCTCTGCAGTTTCTGCTCAATTTTACTATGAACCTAAAAATGAAGTCTACTTAAAAGGAGAAAAAACCTCATATATGTAGCATGTCACCATACCTGGGAGAAGTTACACTGTGATAACACAAAACAATAGAATTGAATGTCATCATCCCTTCTGAAAGCCAGCAACCTTTTGAGGGAGGAGTGGAATATTAAACAAGATTTAAATAATGAAGCTAAGTGATGATTTCATGGTCAGAGAGAAGAAAATTTCCTTTTCAGAAGGGTTACCACGCTGCTAAAATAATGGGTTGGGGGAAATAACTTTATCTAGTTCACATGTCAATCAAAATTATTTCTAATGTGTAATCTTGATAATCTGATAGATTTTAAGATATATACATTTTGATTTGGAGTTTAATGAAGTCTTAAAAAATTGGGGGTAGAGGATTGCTTTCTTTGGTTCATATTGTAGCATCAGTTATTCTAAAAATATTCTCCACTTTTCAGAATTATATAAAAGCATCTTCCCAAAACTTTGCATTAAAACTGCTTATACACTAAACTGTTCAAAGGACCTTTTTAAAAGTAGAGTAATACCTCACTGGGTAATAAAGATATTTTTGCTAATAGAAAATATATTCTAAAACAAAGGTACAGAAAAAATTGACTCCTACAGGCCATATGAATGGACTGTTATATCTAACCCTGAATTTATAACTAGAGCTTCAATGGTGAATTTTATATGCTAATGATAATAAAAGTTAAAGGTCTATACTTTGGGGACTAACAGGCTTTAATTCAGAGACTGTAAATATTTATCAAACTGACAGACTCTTTTCTGCATCTGAAGGCACCCGATTTCCTTGTTTTCTCCTTTTCCTATGTGAATTCTGGGAGGCATGTTACAAATAAATGTCGTCTCTGCAGAGTTACATCTCTGATGTACTCTGCAAATTAATCTAAAATGTGATCTACAATCATTTCCTTTCTCAAATTAAGGCAAGGAACAGCCAGAAGGAGAAAACTACTAACATTAGGACGATAATATTTTAGACCTCTGGTGGGAAAGAGCTGTGTAATTTTACTTGATTAAAACCACTGAGCTATTTAACTCGGTTCCTACATTAGGAAAAGCCAGCGAAATAAGCCAAGACCTTAAGTGCTTATATTACAGAGTTGTCACTCTCTTTTTTACAGGGGCAAATTTAACCCAGCTGTCTTTCCATATAGCAAGGCCATGACCCTTAAAAACAGCAGAGGAATGGCTGGGAAATGTGCATGACACCATCATCATCTTGCAAGAATTGCAGGAAGCTTTAACTATACAGACTCATCTATTTTGTTTTAATCTCATTTACCTGAAAAAAATGCCTTTATGTTTTCATGTTTCATACTGCAAATGAACATTAATTTCTAGGCAAATTTATTTATGCATTTACTTGTCATACTTCAATAACTTTCTTTTAATGTGATCTCATGTATATCACAAAAAGCGTGGCTCTCATCTATTTGAATTTCCAGAAGCTAGAATAAAAAATTAGATTCTAAGGAGAGGTGGTATAGCATTGATTCCAGATTCAATGGACAGATTTTTATCCACCAGTGAATATCTGGTTATTAGAAAATAAGTTAATAATTTCAGAAACGTACAACATAAAAAACCAGCACCGAAAGGGATCTTAGAAAGTGTCGGTTCAATACTCTTATTTTTCAGTTGAGGACCCTAAGGCTTAGGGGGGATAAGTGACTTCTTGAATGTCACAAGCTAGTTATAGACAGAGCCAGGTCTCCTAATTCAATGCTCAACACACTTTGTTCTCAATAACAGTACAATTAGAAAATCATTAAATGTCTGCACAGTAGGATCTTCAGATCTTATACATCTTTTGTGCATCTTTACATTCACTCAGTGACACTTATTTCTGCAGCCTGAGGTTACAAATATAGTAAATACCAAACAGGTATGTAGAGCCTATATATCAGAGCCTCAAAGCAATCCTGAGGCTCCAACACTATCTAAAGTCATCAAATTTCACTTACACTCATGACTGTGCCCAGCCAGGACAGCAGTGATGAAGAGAAAATTAATTTGCAAACTGTTTTGCCAAAATAAATCAAGCAGAAACTAGTAAATTCAGGTGGGTCTTGGTCTTTACACAATTATTCATTGTAGTCATGCATATTTTTTTGTTCACTCAACCAATATTTACTGAGCACCTACTATGTGCTAAGCATGCTTCTAGACATAACACAGACAACAGTGAGCAAAAAAGGCCAAGTACCTGTCCTCAAGAAACTTACAAGTAGCAGAATAAAAAAACAGACAAACAAGTGAACAAAACAATTTCAATGCACTGCAAGTGCTAATGAAGAAGTTAAACTGGATGACAGTGATGGGAAAGGTCTGACTTCTGGAAAGGTGGCCTCTTTGAATAGGTGACGCGTGATCTCTGATCTGTATGATGAGAAAGTGGCAGCCACAGTGAGAAGCAGGAGGAAGAGTCCTCCAGGCAAAGGGCAAGGCTAAGAAAGAGGCTCTGATACGGGAACGAGTTTGGGGTTGACTGTACCACAGCAGGTAAGGAGGAGCAAAGGGTGAAGACACAGGCTGGATAAGAGACCTGAAACGTTCTTTCTCAAAGATAATGTAAAGATGAAGCCCTCTTCAGAAACCAGCCTGAATGCCTCTGCCTCATGTTATTATTGTATTATACACAGGCAGGACCAACCTCTGCATTAGGAAAGCCACGGTGACTCTAAATCATGGGTAATTTCCTTCTTCAAACTGCGTATAGAAAATAAGCCTCAGGTAACTGCTCAAATATAACTTTGCTCACAAGAAAAAGAAAATAATTACAGCATTTTGACCACCTGGAATTCAGAACTGCCCTTTGAACCTGAATGGGTCAGCAAACGCATTATCATGTGGTTTACCTCGGCCAGCAGGTAAAATCTCCAAGTACTCAAGTTAAATTCACTTACTAATTATTGAATTAGTCAAATGATAAAATGTTCTTTCAATTAAGTGATGCATTCTTTTTTTTGGTATTTGTGTAATTTATTTATAGTGTGGGTGTCATATTTGTTTTATGTAGAAAATTGAATATATATGCTTAAGGATCGATAATTTACTAGGAATTAGGCAGTTCTGTACGGTACCATGTCGGTGTGTATAAACACAAAGACCCTGCGCCACCTGAGAGTGAAAAATAGGGGATAGAGCACCTGAATTCCAGCTTTGCAACCACTGACCTATATGATCAAGCCCAGGCACCATCCTAACCCTCTCTCAATCTCATGCCTCTCTCAAAAAT
The DNA here is from genome assembly GCF_054644295.1 of Miniopterus natalensis. Classification (NCBI taxonomy): domain Eukaryota; kingdom Metazoa; phylum Chordata; class Mammalia; order Chiroptera; family Miniopteridae; genus Miniopterus; species Miniopterus natalensis. Next base: position 57,974,684 of record NC_142090.1, on the reverse strand, counting down.
ATAGGTTACTATACCTGACTAGGTTGAAGAGACATTGAAACAAAAATATCTAAGTGTCTGGCACATAGAATACACTCAATCAAGTCCAGTGCGTTTCTCTCATTTTCCCCAATACATTTTTCTAATAAAGGTAGTAGCATTCACAATTTGGGAGCAATAATCATACAGATTTCATTTGTCTCCTTTGATTAAAATTTTGTGGTATTTTTCACATACAAGGAGGTAGCACAAAGAAACTGTTTCTAAAGCTCTTCATACATCAAACTCTGAATGAAGACCTAGTTTCTCATTGTTCCACTGCCTGGCATCACCCCATTTTGACTGTCTAGTTTCTCCGCAGTTTACACCGTGTTTCCTTCATCTCAGACACAAACACGTGCCCAAGTGCAGTAAATCACACTTAATTGCATGTCTTAAATTAAAGGACAAAAATAATGCACAATTAATTGGGGGAAATTGTCAGTTGGTGAATGGATCTCGCTCATTACACTTCAGGCACAGGATGCACACCAAGGGTGCCTGCCCAGCAAGAAGGTTCGGTCCCTGACACTGAGGGAGGGGCACGGCACAGCCTCTCTGCGGAGCAGTCTCGTCTGAAGAATTATAGGCTTTAATATACAGCTTTCTCTGCAAGCGTGTTCCATACAGGACTGCGTCACAGGGAATCATTAGAAAGAACTAGAATTGTAGCTGATAAGGGGCGGAATAATGAGGCTGAGCTTTGGCCATTAAGGATAAACTCTAAGCTGTTACAAATAAATTCTTCATATGTGATGAGAAAATGTTCATAACATATTCTTATTTAAAAATGACTTGAAAAACAGTATGTTTGGTTTTTGAGGATTTATAATAGGTGGAAGAAGCAAGAAAAGAGAGGAGAAGAAAGGTACTCAGAAAATATACAACAAAAATGTTAATATTTACCTGAGTTGTTTATACTTCCTAAATTTTCTTAAAACTTTCTAAGTTGCTTAAAATTACATTTCAATTTACTTCTGAATCTGATATTATAAAATATCTGTTTTAAAGTTCCATGAGAATCTTTTAAATAAACTTAACTGCTATAGTAAAAGTCATCATGAAATTAAAAAACAACCCCTAGTAAACTTCTATATACAATTCTATTATATCCTTGGTTATACAGATAAAACCAACATTGCAAAAATGTATTTTAAAAATATTTAAGAAAACCATGCTCAATAAAATTTAATGTTTAATACAACAATTTATTACAACATATACTTTATAGTATATTAACACACCAGAAAAAAAATGACTATAAATCCTTATTAATTTACTGATAAACTACAAATATGTTCACAGAAAATTCAATAACCTTGAATGTGAGGAACTGCAAATCTTCTCTCCTACCACCTACTCTCCCATTATTTTCTACCCTGTAATAGAAAGACCTAGTATTGTTCTGATGCTAAAATCAGCAATAAACACACACACACACACACACACACACACACACACACACAGAGTCATCATTTTTACCAAACTACAGGAGTACAAATGACAAAGTTTTGCAAAATACAAATGTTCACTTTTGTTGTATTTCAAATTTTGAGGAAAAGGCTATATAACACCCAACAGGGTAGATTCATTCCAAAGATACTGAACAGTCTACTAACGTGGGAATAAGAAATAAACATTGCCTGCTTTTTTTTTTAATTTATTGGGAGGGGTGGGGGTAGAGTGAGAAAATATAATCATATTTCAGCAAAAGCCCATATCTCAACCTCAGGCGTCTTTATGTCCCAAGGGTAATATTTCCATTCCACTCCTAATGGAACAAATTTCTAATCAGAATATGTATTCAAAAATAATTGAGGCAATGCAATGTCAACACATCAGCACTCCCGGGCGCTAGGAGTCAGCTCAGCACGCTCTGGGTGCGGCAGAGCCAGGCAAGGCCGGCAGGCAGGCTTGGTGCGGGAGGGGTGGGGGGTGGGCAAGGACGGGCAAGCACTTTGCTCCTCTCCGGGTGCCTCAGAGAGTGTTTGCAAGAAAGCTTCTGGGCCGGAAGATGCCAACCTGAACACGTTAAAGGAAGAGATGGCATCGTATGGGTCCAGACCAGGACCTCAGCTTTCCAATCAGCATCAGCGTCAACTTTTATAAAATTATTGAGAATTCTTAAAGCAACAGTCACCTCTGAAAAGGTTAACACTGCCCCTAGATTTTGAAATTATTAAAACCTTAGGGCGCCACGTACTATTGAATATATTTTGTGATGCCCTGAAAAAGTCCAGGGACATGAATTCAGGTTCCTTCAAGTGTGACAGTATATAGAGAATTATTGTAGCTGGGTAATGAGCAATGGAAGTTCATTATACTAACTTTCTACTTTTAAATGTGGTTGATATTTTCATAATAAAAAGGGGGGGAAAGAGATTTCTTTCAATATATTTTATGTTCACAATGTTACTGACTTTTCCTTTGGAAATATATGAGATGTAATTTATGTGTATGATGACTTAAGACTCTAACAAGCAGTCTGAAATTTTTAAAAACCCACCAAGCATGATGTTGATGATTAAAAAAAAAAAAAAATTCCTTCATTCCTGAAAAAAATTTTACCATGATCTATAATGCTAGAAGAAGTGCGCCTAAACAAATGCAGTGCTACCATCTGCCGGGCATTCGCACAGTGTGACAAAATAGACTGGTAATTAACTGCTTTCCTACCGAAATCTGCCAGCTTTAACTCCCCCGTGTCACTGATCAGAAGGTTCTGTGGTTTCAGGTCTCTGTGCAAAATATAACGCTGGTGGATGTAAGACAGCCCTCGCAGCAACTGAAATAAAAACAACTGAAAAAATAGGGAGAGAAAAGTTAAAATCTGAACACAGATAAATGCCAGTTTCTACATACAGTCTGCCAAGTACTTGTATTTATTAAAAATGGGTACTCCCATCACTAAATTGCCTACCAAATTATTTAAACAGAATGTATACAAAGGTATGGAAAGCCCTTGTTTATTAAGAAGCAAATCTGAAAATTTCTAACAATCCATCATGTCAACCCAGAGTGATACCTCCTCAGCCAAAGAGATATATAATTCAATCTGTGTTCTATAAATTAAGCAAGATGTAAAGAATCAATTCTTTATAATATTTGATTTCCTCAAGCCTAAAATAATGTTTAAGACAGAGAAAAAATCTATCCATAACATTAAAAGACGCAAAATATTTTACCAAGTTTATGTAAATGTGCACGTTTAACTCCATAGAAACAGCATAAACATGATACCCAAGGATTCGCCCATTAACATGCTTTAAGGAATGAAAAGATAAGATGATTTCAAATAATTAAAACTAAAACAGTCCCATGGTCCAATTAATACTACATTGTAATTATACTGCTTTTGCACATATGGCTGCAGAGATTAGGCCATTACCTAAAGACAGACATGTACCTTCACTAATTACAGAACAGACCCATCAAAAAGGAAAGGAAACTCAGAAAACAGAGAAATAAAAAATTCAAGAGTAATACTTTTGTAAGAAATTTAACGAAGCGACTGAAGGCCTTCTCTGTTTAGTTTCATATTGGATCATATCAAATATGTCTATGTTGATAACAAAACATGTGATTCACTAGGCTGTCCAATATTCTGTTTATGAAAAAGGGAGTATTTTTAAACAATTTACTAGCCAAAATAAACCTAATTGACATAGTTTTTGAAAATTAATCTTCTAAAACAAAAATAAAAACAAATGTTTTAAGTGCCATTGGCGTTCTAGTCTATACAATCAGCTAGTAACAAAAGGCAGCTTCAGGAAAATCTTAAATGGGTAAGTTGTCAAAGATGGATGGTATCAAGATTCCAGAATATTCGAATGGAAAAAGACTGGCAACTCCTTGAGGGCCCTGGAAGCTAGCATTTGTGGAATATTTTCCAACTAACTAGGGGCTATAAAAGCCAAGTCAATTGTTTACAGGGTAGATACCTTCAAATAACAGTAAGATGAATTCATTTCAAAATCTTTGGATGTAATAATATGCTGTGGAGCAGTCAAGGCTGAGGACCATTATTTCCAGGATCTAAGCATCAGAAAGTAAAGTCTCTTTTGTGTTAGGCTACATTCAATCCCTGGCTCAGGAACCTTAGGAAGCAAACACTTGACAACTCTTCTCCACCCTCCCTGTTAGCAGATGGAAAGACTTAGCTCCATCACCAGCAGCTTCCAGCTGCCTTCACTTCTAATAGCCGCTGCACCCTGAAGCCTAATGCTCACCATTTCTAAGAAAATCCATATTCCTTCAGCTCAGAAGGGAAAAAGAGTGAGTGAACAAAGCCACTCCATTTCTTCAATAGCTTTACGAAAGAACAATAAACACAAAGGGAGACCCTACAACAAATGAAATTAATTGGTGAGCACACAATCAACAGTATGCAGACGATGTATTATTGAATTTTACACCTGAAACTTATATGTTATTAACCAATGCTACCCTAATAAATGTAACGCATTTGTTAAAATTTTAAAATAATAACCTGATTTTGAGAAGACAGTTTGGCATTTGGCGAGGTGCTAACTAATTTGGGGGCGTAGCCGACTTCTCAGAACGTGATTGTCTATCCAGCCGTGGCAGTGCATTTTAGTTTAACAAACACACACCAAGTGCCAGCTGCCATTCTATGCATCATAGAATATGAGGTCATTTAATCTCTGTAAGAATTTTAATGAAGAAGCTACTTCTATCATCTATGCATTAGTGAGGAGGACATGGAGCAGTTTCTCAAAGTCACACAGCAATTAAGCGGCAGAGCCAGAACTCAAACCAGGCAGCCTGGCTCCGAAGGCCATGCCTTTAACCACAACACTACAGGAATCTTGGGCAGAAATCAAAACAAGTAGGCAAAGTATTGATGTAAAGGCTGCTTTGCAGGATAAAGTCTGGGCATTTAACACCATGGCCTTCAAGGCCACTGAGCTGAGCCCTGATCCACCTGAGTGCTCAGGAGTCATCACTCTATATTCCCTGACTCCAAGCAATCTCACCCACCCCCACGCTCAGAGCACACAACCCTTTACCTTTGTTCTCAACTCTCCTCTGACAGAAAGCCCTCTGTCCCCTTTGCCTGCTACTCTCCATGTATATCTTAGGTCTCTTCTCAAGAATCGCTCCTCCCTGGAGCCTTCCCTGACCACCTCTCCACACCTTCACTCCCCTACAGGTCTACATGAGGTGCTCCCCCTCTGGGCTCCGACAGCACCCTCTGCACATGTCTACGGCAGTACAGCATCATCCTACCTCCCACAGACTGTGCCTTTCTAAGCTGGTGCACAGCGGACACCCCTATACTGCTAATGTGATTTCTAAACCGAACTTAAGAGACTTCTGGATGCAGCAGATACAAAAATGACAGGTAGGAAATGATGGAATAGAATTCTCTAGAAGCTAAGTGTAGAAGTGGGTACATCAAACAGTCCCAAAGGGCTCTTCTTTTAATATCTTTCCTAATTAATGAAAATATATAATCCGCATGCTAATAATACACATGTTATCCAAATAGGATAACATATTAAAGGAGATTACAAAAATCAGTGTTAGGAAAGGATGAAACTACACACTCCAGTAACAACTGGACAAACTAAGCTCCCAATATGACAGACAGAGCCAAACATTAAGCTATAGCCCCAAACAAATGTTTAGATCTTTGAGCAATACACAGTAAGGATGAATTCCCATAGAATATATCCACTCAGGCTTTGTCAACCATGTGCCAGGTGCTGCCATGGAAGAGGGGTGCAAAGATGAACAGAATATAAGATGTAGGCCCTGGACTCAGGAACTCACAGGCCCCGGGGTGTAAGGGGCAGATAAACACACAATCGCCGCTTCAGGAGGTCTGCACTGTAACAGCAACACAAACTGAGTGTACTGAAGACATAGAGGAGAAAGGATCTAGCACCAACAGCAACAAAAATGTAGAACTGATTCTGCCGTTATACGAAGAGAAGCCCTATGGAAGGGATGAGTGATAGGAAACCTGTCACTCTAAAGACAGAATTCATTACACATAACACTTTAATAGAAAACCCAATGGATCATTCGCTAGATGCACAAGTTGAAATGATGTGTTATATGACAAACCCCTTGCTTTTATGAGGGAAAATATTGAGGAAACCAAGCAAGCAGATCACTAGATAAATTAAGAAGAAAAACTTAAAAGATAACATATGAAATGTAAAGCTACCAATTCACCATCATAAAAGTAATGCTAACAAGAGGACAACAGTAGACTTAATGAAAACATTAGAAATAACACTGGAATGTGCTTAACAGAATATGCACTACTGGCTAACGGTGGTAAGGCTATAAGGAAGCAGAGGCCACGCTGCGTTAAATAAAATATCCTATGGAATGTTCTTTGGAAATGTCTTGAGAACTCAAGTCTTGGGGATTTCTTTCTTTAGACCAGTAGGCAAGTACCTAACTTTTCCATGTAAATTTTTGAGAAAGCCACTTCAATTGCTCATTGTATAAATCACCATGCAACAAGATATATTTGATCCTGGTGAAAACCAGAAGACACTATGAGAACAAGAGGGACCACCAAAAATCAGTCACATGCAGATAAAAAATAAAAAATCACCTTTGGTATTTGCTAATAAAACATAGTAACCATCAATGGAATATCAGTTCCCAAAAAGAAGGGGGACCAATACTAACTGAAGGCTTACTCTAGTTTAAACGCTGGTCCAAGTACTTTTACATGTATCATTTAATTCTTTCCATTTTTGGTTCTATATTTTTCCATTTCTTTGAAACAAATGAGAAAACTAAAGCTCTCAATGCACAAGAAACACTCAAATTCATCCAACCATCACACAGTGCTTGTGAACTTTCCACTACCCCTCATTATCTTAAGTGAGATTGATGCTTAATAAATGCAGGAATGAAGAGTTATACACTCAATATAAGCAAAATACTTTTATTAAGTGAACCCAAGTTTGCAAGTCTCAATTAGCAAGTTATGTAATGAACCTGTGATTACTGAATTTGTTTTTGCTATTTCAAAACCTCTTAGAAATAAATAACATGGTAGAAGACAGCTGTTGTACTGAAGATGAAACAACAACATATTCGAAACTCGCTTTCTGTCTTTTCACTGTGGTAACCATAAGGTCTTCCTATGACCACCTTGTCACCTCAGGATATTTCACTCAACTTTATAAAAGGAGATTCCTCCAAATTCTTCAGTATGATCACTGAAGATTTATATCCTAGTTTGAAACATGTTCACTTTCTGCAATCAAAACCCCAATGGGAAAATGCCTTAAATAACAATGATATGATGAACAGGGACACTTGCCAGCAGCAGGTCTATCTATAGCCCAGTTGCCTTGCCATCCCCTGCAGGAAGCAGCTCGGATTCTCAGTGCCATGGTGTAGACTACTTGGGAATAATCTTTAATACTATTCCCTTCTTAAACTCTTCAGGCTCTATGCAGGTAAAAAATATCAACATAAGTCCTTTGATCGAAACTTTTAGAGTAAATGTTGGTAAAAAGCACACATTATTAGACTCAATGTGTTGTATTTATTACTGAGAAGATGTACTGGCACTTGCAGTAAGCAACAAGTTTTATTTTCCCTCTCCTTCAAAGTGTAAAGGTGTGTGATCAGATGCTATTTGTTTCAATGTTTAGAGTCACTGAGTTCCAGGAATGGTCTGAAATGCATGCATTATTTAATATATGTGGGCCCACTTAATAAGAGACTAAGCACGGGTGAACTTCCTTTAAGGAATATCCAGGTTCTTTTAGGGATTACAGAAGGAAATGAACTCCTGCCTTACAGCACACAACCAATTCTTACAAAATAGTTAAGCTGCTTTTTTGCCTTCTGGGGACCAAGCTTGTCAACACCTCTGTATTTTAGGTTTCTCATCTTGAAAATGACTGATTGAGTCTTAGATAATAGTCATTCATGCTTTAATATTGTACCATTCCATTATTTTATGAATAGCAAATGGAGGGCACTCTACAAATCAACAACTGCAATAACTGCCATTTGTTAGGCCCTTACTGTGATAGACATTGTACCATTTTATATTCATTTAGATAATTTACTCCTCCCAAGACCTCTGTCAGAAAGATATTATTATTCCTATTTCATAGAGAAAGAAATAAAGATTCAGAGAAATTAAATGAATTGGCCAAAGGGACACATCGCAAGTTAAGAGGTAGTACTGGTAATTTGAACCCATTTTTGTCTGGCTCAGATACCCACAATTAAGAGTATGGCTTCTGTACTATTTGATTTTTCAAAAAGTATGTGTACTATTTCTAAAAGTAGTTCAGATTGTGTGAACCCAAGACTAGGCAATGTGACACTGGCAAATAAAGCAAAATTGTCCATGGGTAATAAATGCTTCAAATAATATGCTCCATGTTTAACACTGTATTAGTTAAAAACCCATAAACTACACAAAGAGTAAATTATTTGGGCATCAAACTTTCTAAAAATGAAAAATAATTAGAAACTTGGAAATCCCCAAATTTCTAATGAATGTCAAAATATTTTATAACATGCATCCGATAATGGTTTCATCATAAAATTAGGTCTCCTTCAATTTTTAAAAGCCCCAGAGTAATTCATGATTCATTCCATTTGGTTGAGTTTCAAATTTGAAAATGCCTAATGCAAATATCAAATCTTAACTTGTAATACAATGTACACAATTCACATCCAAACATCTATTTTTCAAAGCATCATTACAATCCCATTGTTGAATTTTTTTAAAAGAATACTTAGAAGGTTATACAAAGATATAAAGGAGACAAGAATAAAACCCTACATATTCAAAGTTATGGTATAATGTATGTCACTCTGGACATGCTTGACGATATTAAGTGTGCTACTGGGATGGTATAAGACACAAATGGCATTAGGTCATAGATATGCATGTACTTTTTTTTGCCATGTACTGCGGATGGGTCCAAATCTTGGAAAACCTGAATAGGAGGGAAAGCCTGTCCTGCCACTTTTGCTCCTTTCGAGTTCTTCCATTCAGCTTTCTGCTTCAAGGTTCTGAGACACATCCCTACATAATAATCAACAATTTAAATTACATTCTCTAAGATATTTGAATATTAATATTTTATTCCTGAAGAGGACAACTTTCTGGAAAGGAATAACCGAAAAAATGAGAATTTAAGGTACTTAGGCAAGCTCTGTGGGGAAAGATATTGCACAATTTCTGTAATCCTTGAGCAGAACCGGCCCCTCATCCCGCCCTCTCTTCCAGGGGATCTCAAGCAAGGTGTTGTTCCAGGCACGGAGCCACCCAAAGTGAGCAGGCAGACTGAAGCCATGGGAACCAGAGCTGAGATGCTTACAAGGAGTCAAATGGGGATTATGAAACCTCTTTTTTTTTTTTTTTGCAAAGTTTCTTAGAAAAAGCTCTACTATAGTAAGTGGGTTTCCAAGTTATTAGGGTTTTTATGTAAGATGAAGAGGGCTGAAATGAGAATTTTCCCTTTAATAAAGCTGGTTAGCAGCTTAAAATTAGTTTTAGAAATATTCCCTAGCTGACTACAAACAAAATGATAAAACTTAAGCTACTGATTTTCATAGCTACCCAAAATAATTTTCCCAGAGAAAACCTGAAATAGTCATTTCAAGGAATTCAAACAATATAATCTTAAGATCGGTCATTGTCAAGTTTCTGTCTGGCAACGTGGTTGAGAATTACACAACAGACCTGATTGATACTCACTTATTAGAACTAAAAAAGAAATAGCACAAAATACAAATTTTTACTCAACTTCATTTGTGAATGATGTTACTCTCCCCCAACTACAAGGCCATTCTTTTTTAAACACAACAGAAAGAAATAAAATAGAATTTAAAATGGTTTTACTGCCTAAAGTAACATCTTAGGCACTAAATCAAATGAATTTTCTTAAATGTCAAATGATAAGGGTAGTGTAACTTTTTTAAAAGGAGATGCTGACTGAAACATTGACGAAGGTGATGAATCTTGGAGTGTAAAGGGCTTGTACAAATTGTATCAAAGAGAAAAATAAATTTGAAATGGAATGCAGAAAACACTTGGATTTTGGATACATATGATCAACAAACCTCTCTGTACATACATCCTTTGAGAGAGGCCTTAAGTAATAGGAATTTACATATTATGAGAAAATATCTATGATATGCACTGGCCAGTCACATAAAGGTGGTGCCTGTTCGAGACAATCAGAAAAATCCCTGGGAGTGTGTGTATACTCTACTTCTCAGGCTGATTTCCCCCTGGGTTCTCATGTTAGTCTTAGAAAACATGCAAACAGAGGGGTCAAATGCAGGATCCATCTTTAAGGGAAACGAGGCAAGGTGAATGGCTTGGAGCTTGAAACCCAGGAGGCTGTATTCCCACTGGGTACTCCCCAAACTGGGTATTTCCATCTTACAATTAAAATATCACATCGCATACTTCCAATGATTGTATCTCATCAATCTTTGGGATGCCTTCTTTTCAATCTGGGTTTTAAAGTACCTCCAGGATCAGCAGATGATGCCACGATACAAAAGGCATGTTCTGAACATTGACTGCAGGCCCCACATCTTAACCAGAAATTCACTACTTAGACCCCCTTCTGAATGTCCAATACAATATGAATTGACACATGAAATTTCACTTTATTGTCAATCCTTTACTTTCTAGATATGAAAGATTATTTTGCTATAACAAAAATAGGATGTAAAAACTCACAAGAAATCTAGACAGGTGCTGAGACTTGATGTCAAATTTTTAAAACAGTCTTTAACAGAGTCATGAAATAATTATATTTCTCAAAATATAGTATGAGGAAAGGCTCTATAATATTCACAGTAATGTAGTAGGAATCATTACCAGCTACATGAGAGCTCTAATTCAGAATATGGAGAAAACCGGGTGTTATCTCATTTTCGATCTGAACATCAGAAAGTCTCATTTAGGAACCAATTCTCAGCGCCATCTGTATAAGACAATCTTAATTTGGCATAATATTATTCTGCCTGCTGCACACCTGCTTGTTCTCTGGACTATGAAAGAAAAACAGCAATTTTTCAACTACAATGATTCTCATCTTTTTAAATTAATATAGATATTGAAATAAAAAACGTAACTCAGCTTTATACCAACAGGATTCCCGATACTTGTAGCAAATGTGTTTTCTAGAAACATCACTAAGATAACATTGAAATGAAGGTACATTACATAAAAACACAGGAAGACCCAATGTCGTAATCGTAATAAGGTTGGAGCATCCACACTTCTGCATATCAACTGGAGACAGCATCAATTAATTTCTTTTTTTTTTAAATTTTCATTCTCTCATGCTTATCAATTTTTAAAGACCACAAGAAGAACTGAATAAAGAATGAGATTTAGACTGTTATGGTCATTTTTTAACTCAATGATCAAACTAAAAGTCAAAATCTCTGTATATCACAGAGAATTGTAAAATGAAGAACTAATACAAGTTCTGCATTCAACCCAGCTATGAGTCCCAAATCCCAATAATATTCATAGTAAAAGGTTTATGAAGAGGGGAAAAGAATTAGCTACCTTACAAAATAAAAAAATCTAACCAGTTTCCTACATATCAATTATCATTTTCTAGCAATTGGTTGCTAGATTTTTAATTATCATAAATATTTATAGCAAAGCCAATGTCCTCCGGCTTTTGATTCAGGTTTTAAATTGCCCTCTAAGTAATTAACTGCTAAAATTACCCATTTGTCTAAAATTGACATTATACTAAGAAATAAACCATTAGTTAATAGTGAATATTTATTTCAGAGTGCCATGTTGAGAATAGACACATTTTGTAGGCAATTAAAGTAGCAAAGTGATTCTAGAAATTTAGTTAAATTGGCAATTTTTCTTATGAGTTTATTCCAGTGCATATAAGAAATATACATCAAGAAAGATAAAACTTTAATAGATGTTTTGCTGGGAATTAGTATAAAGTTTCCAGACTATTTCATGCTGTTCTAATTGTTCTTTTTTTCTTTCCATTCTTCAGTGATACATGGCCTTTGTAATGCTTGAAATTCTACCTGACTCACACTAAAGAACAATCTCCTCAATTCTTAGGTGCATGACACCCCATACTTTTACAATAAACAAAGATATATGAAATATAAACAAATATATGTTCATTTTAGAATCCAAGATAAATATTTAAAATATTTCTACACATTGCCATGTGCATAGTGATGAAACTAAAAGTCAAAATCACCAAATTTAGAAGCAAATGGATTTGATCACTGTATTCCTTCTGTTCACCATAATCAATATTCAGTATCTATTACAATCCAAATATTTAATGATGTATTTAATTTAGCTAAATACAAAGCTTTGGTGTTATTAAAAGAAGATTCACTCTTAAAGGTTATAGCTTCGCTCACCTGGTTTTCACATCTCCTTAAATTTATAGAGAACCATTACAAGGTCTCATTTTAGCTCAACTGTATTTTTTTTTAATTAACATCTAGCCCACTGTTATGAACAGCTATTAACTTAGTAAATATTATTCTCATGGTCTTCATTTCGCATTCACAGATTTGAGTGACAATAAATATCACCGCATGAAAAAAATATGCTAATACATCAAACAGAAATACCAGTGGGGCATCTGTCACTATGTCGCAGTCAGACTTCTTTGAGAATACTTTCACCTGCAGTGCAGATCCTAAATGTAACCCTGGAGGAGTGCAGTGTCTCTAAGCGGCAAACAATGAAGAAAAGTCAGTACATAATTAGGTGAGTGGCCTCCCATGGAAACCGACATGAAATAAGGGCCGTCTGCTTTTGTGCACTGCAATTCAGATGCCAAAGCCCAGGCATTAACAAGATGCTTTCTATTTTCTAACTTCCCATACCCCTCAGAGAAGGTGCAACTATTATCTTCAATAGGAAAAATGATGTTAAACCTATATGACTGAGTGCATATAAAGTCACAAATAATAAGCGAATTACAGTAATTGTGTGTATTAGTCATGCCAGATAGAGAAAAAAAACACTAGACAGAGTCGAAACGCCCCCTTTAATTTCAATGGTCTTGATCTTTATTTTATATAAAATGTGGCAGCTGAAATGGATGACTATTCTAGGATGTGAATCATGGAACAGGCGTAGCTACAACACAATCACGTGAAGAGGTGTTTTTCTTTTTAAATTACATCCACATTTAATGTTTAAATTATTATGATCATGGAAATGTTGTTTTCAGCTGAGGTGTCGTTTAATATGAACACTTTCCTTTGCCCCTGCACAACAATTTGTTTTTTTCTAGTGTTGGCAATGATCTAGTTCTTTTGTCCATGGGTTTGTTTTCCTTTGCTTAGTTTTCTTTTGTAGTTACCACTAATCCAGCACACAACTCTTCTCCCATCCTGTAAATCTGCTTAAACACATAGGTATTCTCTCTAATAATTCTTCCTCTTGGAAATCTCTCCTGGAGACATGTGACTTGCTCCAATTGGCCTGGTGGGTTACCCTCCCAGCCTGATGCATCACTGTCATCCTGGGATTCTTTTCACTCTTGTCCTGAGGCTCTCCTCCACCTCTCTCCTCTGGTGGCCTCTGTGCCTGGTGTCTTTGTCTTCTCTGCCTTGGTTTGTGCCCAGTTCTAGTGGAGTACATGTTTATGTAGCTTCCTGAAAAAAACTGCAAAGCAGGCAAAATTTCCAACTCCTTGAACATCTGAAAATAATTGTTTTACCCTCACTCTTCACTGGTAGTTAGTATAGAATACTAGGTTGGAAATAATTTACATCAGAACGTTCAAGCCATTGCCCACTGCCATCTCCCTTCCAGTGTTGCTGTTGAAAAGCCCAGTGCCGCCCTGGCCGCTGTGGCTCAGTTGGTTGGAGCATTGTCCCATACACCAAAAGGCTGTGGGTTCAATTCCCAGTCAGAGCACATAACGAGGCTGCGGGTTCAATCCCCAGTTGGGGCACATACAGGAGGCAACCAATCAATGTTTCTCTCTCACATCAAAGTTCCTCTCCCTCTCTCTCTCTCTTTTGGTGTTGCATCTAATTTTCTTTACATTATTTCTATGCTGACTGCACATCTCATTCCCCACTAAGTTGTCACCATGCCCTAGGAGGCGTCAACTCCTGCAGTAGTAAATCTTATTTCCTGCCATGGTACAACCTGTACTTGGAATAAGTGGCAAACACGAAGCCTCTGAAGTATGATGAGCAACCTTAGGGTGAAAGAAAAGCTTACGAAACTAGATTAAGAGAAGCTGAAATACCATTTCCGGGAGTGAACTTACAAATGCTACAAAAATCACCATTGACACTGGCCCGAGGGCAGTGAACACGGAGATACTTTGTGGAATGACCTTTCTTTGTTTGTTTCACCAACAAAATACTCCATCAATATTTGTCCCAAACTAATGACACACAAAGGGGGAGTGAGAAAACCAAGTAAGAATAATAAAAACCCAGTGATGCCATGGTTCTTTGAAAAGATTCATTTAGCTCTTTAATCTCAATCCTGTCACTGCAATTAGAAGCCAGGAAGTGAAAATTAGAGCTGCTGTTGATTTCCACTGAGGCTGTTAGTACCCTGGGTTCCCCAAAGCTAAAGGTCTTACTACCTGGGCTCTCTATATATTCCCAGGGTTAAACTAGGGAACAGGAGTAAAGATGTACTGTGCTATTAATTTTAAACCCCGTCAACCCTAGGAAAAGGACATTTAAGATATATATAAATAAGACAATTTGATATGTTTAATTGTAAAAAAAATAAAATTATGCTCATGTGCCATTAACATTTATTAAACATGACCAAGATTAATAAAACAAGTCTCTTCATCTGTTAAAATTTCTCCCCCAATCTAACTATGTATTATTTTTATAAAGCAAAAAATAAATACACAAAACTCATATCAGCATATATATCTCTACAAGCGAAGGGAAAAGCACAAAAGAAAAAACATGCCATGTTGTGAAGAGTGGTGTAGACTACGAATGGGAAGAAACTGGAACATTTTACTTTAGATACATCTATAGTACTTAAGTGATTCTCAGGGTCACGAAATGTAGTCATCTGAGTTACAGAATGTGAGCACATCATTGAACATTCAGGCATAACTTGGTATCTTCTAACTCCCTAACATTTGCCAAAAAGGCTTTTCTATTGTAAGCTTGACATTTTGGGAGAATTCTCAAGATAATTGTGAGGTAAATCATAAAAACTTAGTTATTTTGACACATAGTAATCCAATTTATAGTAAAAGAAATGAAGACAGCAGTAGGAAATAGAACCACTGTTAATTATTTGTATACACAAATGAAAAGTATGCTCTGTGAACTCACCATAACACTGTTTTGGGTCATAATAACACTTATTCATTTATTTTTAATTAATCTTTGCTGTTGAAAGTATTATAGATGCCCCTCCCCATTTTCCGCCATTGGCCCCCTCCCAGGCCTTCACTGCATTATTGTCTGTCCGTGGGTTATGTATATAAATTCTTTGGTTAATCTCTTCCTGTACCTCCCCCTCTGGAATTCCTCAGTCTGTTGCATGCTTCAAAATAATAATACTTTTTTTAAAAAATATATCTTTATTGATCTCAGAGAGAGGAAGGGAGAGGAAGAAAGAGAGATAGAAACATCAATGATGAGAGAGTCACTGATCGGCTGCCTCCTGCACACCCCCGACTGAGGATCGAGCCCGCAACCCGGGCATGTGCCCTGACCGCGAATCGAACCCCGATCACCTGAATCCTAGGTCGACACTCAACCGCTGAGCCACGCCCAGCCGGGCTAATAATGCTTTATATTGACGCTAACTGACACTTCAGTATGGGGTTCCAAGGTAGAGCTACTAAAAATAGTGCTACAACAGGATTCCAGTGGATCTCACTCATTACTGTTTCTCCATGAAGAAAAAATACAATAACATCTAAACAATAATACTCCATTGAAAATATTTAATGTTAAACATGGTTCCCGACTACAACCAATGGCTATGGTTCACTTCGGTATTCTCTGTACACAAACATTTCTTTAAAAGGTAAAGTTATGGTAGAGAGATTAGACTTTGGCTCAAAACAATGCACAAGAAGAATGCTAATAGTTGACTTAAAAAGATCTTTTCCTACCTTCACATTATCTGGATGCAGCCCCCCAGGGTGCTTGTCCATGTACTGACATAAATCAGTGTGCTAGGGAAAAAAAAGAGAAAATGTATTAACGTCCCTCTGGCTACAACATGATGAATCAATATTTTTCGACTTCAAAGTCACCATTACCCTCTGAACAAAGCAAATATAAGACAAGTGGTGGGTTTTTTTTTTAGTTTACGCAATCACATGCTCCTCCAACCCTCATTTTTAAACAATTTCAATCATTACCTTTACCTCTAGGCTCTGTTTATGTTAAATATATCTGTGTATTAGAAGGAATTCATGTCCATAATTTGTTAAATGCCTAATTCCCTTCTCATTGAATATAAATCTTTTAGCTAAAAACAAACAAAACAACCAACCTTAAAATAAGTAGCTTAACTAAGAAACTAAACTAAAACACGCACACATACACAATTAACCAATCCATTTATAATTTCAATTATCTTGTATTTTTCAAGTACAAATGCAGGTTATGATTATTTTGTGTGGAAAAAATACTACAATTAGATCATTATAGTAAAATTACTCACTGGATTTATTTAAATTTCTCTTAGATGTATTCATTAAAAAACAATCTTCAGGTTTCCAAAACTCCTGAATATATTTCAAAAAATATACCTTATAAAATACAAGTACTTTCAAAATTATAAATTAAGACAAAAATACATCCAGATATAACAACAAAAATCCCTATTAATATGCCATTATTCTTTTAAATATCCCAAGCTCAATTTGCCCAGAATTATATATTTCCTTCTTAATGCTTTTCTGTTTATGAACTATAAAGGATTTTGGAAAAAACATGTAAAGTTGCTATTCCAATTTTTCTTGCCTTACTGGAAGATACTATAAAAATTATAACATTTAATCATTCTGTAAAAGCCACTGAACATGAGTAGTTGAGTCCTATTATCAGGAGTCAATTATTGAGAAATCATGATACATATTCAAGAACCTTGCAGTAACCATGGTGACAACAGTTCAGATTCCTTTACTGAGTTTTCATTTCATGCCAGGTGGTAATTGATGAGGATATATGGCAGCATTTAGCATTCATTCGCTATTCGTCATGCCATTTCTTGAGCCCTTATTATGTTCCAGGCACTACACTAGTCACTAAGGACACGTAAGGTGGCCAACTGAAGGGCAAAGGGAAAGAAAATGGGACAGAAGAAATGCTCTTAGATATGTTCTGAGACAATATCGCCTTTATTTTGGACCACAGTCAAGGTGCTTAGCTTCTAAATCAAAGGCAAACTCCATGATGAAAGAAACTATGTTTAATTTGAAAATTACTCTCTCTCTGCTCCAAGGAAAATGTCAGACACAGAGAAGAACTGAGTAATACAGGTGGAAATAGTTTTACATATAGTATAGCTCATTAAAATGACTCTAAAATATAATTATAATGGGTTCTAAGGAGTTTTTCCTAAGTGAATATATACAAGTTTTATATTATTCATTTAACAAACTGAGGAATGAATTCTCTACTCCAAACTGCCACTTTGTAACTCCATATTATTAAGTTTTGCGTCATTTCAAACAGGAAAAACATCTCCCTTGAGAAGAGTTTTGAAGAACAAAAAATGAATACATAAGAAAGTACTTTTAACCCATAACATGATATACAAAAATAAGGTATTATTTAAGACACTGGTCATTACACAGTAAGACCGCGAGAAAAGAACTATATCTAATTTGTTAATTGCTTCTCACACAACAAATAAAATGGTAAATAGAAAGTACATCCAATCATATCAATTACAACATATCCATGACATTCTAAAATTATTATTAAAAATGTAAAAAACTCAGTTTACAAAATAAAGAAAATCATATCACACTGTTTTCAAGGTACAAACTAAGAATAATAAACAGAAAAAAAGAGAGAAATAATATATTTTCTATATTATACATTTATATTACGTTAGTTATACTGGTAAATGTCAATAAACATGAATCAGCATATCAACATAAATATTAGATAAGCAGAATTCAAGGAAAATTTAGTAAACATTGATAAATTTAACAACATATCAACATAAAACAATATAAAAATAAAGGAAGAAACTAAAACATTCTCAAAATCATGAAGGGTTTAGCTTACTTCTTTTGAAAATCAAATAGAATTGGCCCAAAAAGGGGGGAAGATGATGAAGAACATGAAAACCACAATTAAATAGCATGTTTACTTTTGTGCCCAATAAACTTGTACTGCATGTTTTTTAAAACACAAATGGCATCCTCACAAAAACTGACAATGTATTAGACATAGAGGAAGTCTCAAAAGTTATCAGAAAGCAGAAGTCATATTACACCTTCTCCCACAACTAAATAAACATCAAGGTATACTATATTCCATCAACTGTAAGACATACCATTTATCTTTGACATTGGAATAATAGCATTAATTTGCTACTACCAGGCAGTAGTTGAAATACAGATGTCATTGCTTGTGTTTGAGCAAACTTTTATTTTGCTCTATTTGCAGAGTTATTACTCTGATGACATAAGCATCAACAAACAACTGAAGGACCATGTGAGGAAGAAAGATGGAAAGATGAGATATAATATTTATCTGGAAACTATTCATTCAAAATTCCAGGTAAGATTTTTATAAGAAGTGCCAGAATTAAAAACCTGTAGGGCTCTTGCAATAAGCATAAGTAGAAATTCTGAATGATAGGAAAGCTCTCAGTCATGGTTTGAATATGTTCTCTTTTTTCCTTCTTAGTAATCCAAAAAGTAATGTTACTTCCAGTCAATGGGGTCGTAAGGTCAATGGTAGCAGGAGGAAAATAAGGAAGAAAAACAGTCCAAAGGGGGAAATAAGAAAAGGAAATGCAAAGAAAGAAAATCTATTTTCATGGAAATTGAAAAAAATATTTAAACCCAATAAAACAAACCAATCTTTGGTCAGACTAATTTTTTCTTAAAATGAGGGTTTTTCTGAAATCAATATTAAGAATAAGGAAAATTATACAAGTAAAAATGTGGAGATTTAAAAATATACTATAATCATATAGTACTAGAAACTGAACTAAACAATATTATAAACACCTTTAAACCAATATATTTGAAATCTAGAGAAAACTTGTCTTTTAAAAAATAAATGATTAAATTTGATTCTATAAGAGATACGAATTGAAAAAATGTACCAAGTTCAGAGGGTTTTCATGGAAAATCTTCCAAAGCTTCAAGTAACAGATATAAATCACTCCAGAACAACAAAAAAGATGCTTCCCACTCCTCCTTTACAGTTACAATGCCAAAGCAGGCAAAACCAAAGGAGAGCTGGAGAGAACTAAACCAGCCTCTTTATGACCACAGATGGGTAAATTCTGACAGTAGGTTCTGGAATTCAACACCAAACAAAGTGAAACCTAGGAATTAAAAAATAGTTCAACATAAGAACATCTGTTAATGTGATCCTCCAAAAGTTTTATGGTATTATATATTTGACACTTATTAAATGCTGATTTTGCATAAATAAATAAGACAAAAGTTTATATTCTGTGGATTTTAATACCTGTAAATTATTATAGCTTTTTTCCCAAGAATAAAGTATTCAAGTTTTTAAAAAAAATAAAAACCAAAGCTATAAAGAAGGAAACACATCAGGAATGGGTGCAGGGTGGGGTGGGGAAGGGATTCCTGATCCTCAAAGTACACATGATGCCCTTCTGAGTCGATGCCCAATGGCATCAACATCACGAATCTCGGGAAAGAGGCTTCTTCAGAAATGAAATCGTAGGACATTTAATAAAGATTTTTCCAAACCTTTAAAATTTTTAAATTCGTATTTACTTAAATGTATGGCATGAAAATGTGTGTGTGCATACACATCACATGCATACACACACGGCTGTCATTAATTAACTATGTAACCCTGGGCACATCATATCACCTCTGTATATCACTAGCTTCATCTAATGAGGATAATCCTAAAATAACTAATCATACGGATATTGTGAGAATTAATGAGCAAGTGTGTTCAGAACATTGCCCAGTGACTGGTTGATGCTATAATGATGATGATGATCATGATGATGACAACCTTTTGTGGCGTGTTTGGAGTAGGGAGGAATATTTGGAAGGACTGCAATTAAAAACTGAAGGATAAATACAGTCAGGAAACTGGAGCTCCCAGGGGTTGCACCCGTCCTTCCATAGGGGCCTCCCGTCTGCATGCTCAGACACCATCACGCACACTCCACTGCCCCTGTACACAACCACCGCGACTCCACACGGCAAGTTCACTATTAGCCTCCGACTGCTCTGTATGGTCAGGGTAAGAACATGGAGAATCTCGGAGCAAGAGACAGGATAGTACAAGGTTTTGTACCCTGGCAAACTTCTGTTCTACCTGCATTAAAAACTGTTTCTTTTCTCTCTTTTTCAATACACAGCACTACATCTGGGACTGCATTAGATGTGCCAAAATTACAGATTTCTTTACATTGCTTCTTTCCTTTTAACTTCTCTTCTTAGTACAAACCATTGGGTTATGTGCCCCTTATGATTTGCACTGGTCCATAAAACAGAACTAAACTAAACAATAATGCTAGAAGGTACTTTGTCACTCCATTTTCTAAAGTCAGCCTGGGTAGAAACCACTATCCTCAGATGACACACGAATAATCTCAGATCCATCTGCCTTGATCTCTGGCTATTTCTTGTACAAATAATAAAAGAGGCAGCTTTAGAACAGATGCCCGTGACTGCAGATCACACACTATCGCTCTTCGGCCTTCAATCTCTGTCGTGGCTGTTGGCTCACCTTTCCTCTTTCCCTCCCTGCATTATGTCGCACCTCACCTTCCCACACCTCCAATCGTATCTGCTCCATCGCCGCTGCTGTTCTTCAGGGCAAGGCCTTCAGAAGTGCTTGTGTCTGACAGGATGTTACCTGAATGCCTGAGGACACCTCATCAATCTTCCATGCAGAAGGTGGTTTTAAATGAAGCCATCAGGTATGGCTAGGCTTACAGGTGACGTGGAAGACAGAGCGGGAGCAGAAAGAGGCTCCAAAGGCTCAAACTCCACGCTAGCGTGTATTTCCTTCAAAATCAGGTCCCTTCTTCCTTGCTGTTGATTACCCATCAGGTAGCATTTATTTGGCTATTTACATAGGTACAGGAGTGTTTCTAGGGGAAGGAATCAGAGGAACAGATCTGAAATCCTATCAGCCTGAACAGCAAGGTTCTCTGTAGAGAAGTGTGCCACATTTACAATTTGGGTTTCCCCGTCTTGACTTGATTACTCTGCGGCTGGATCAATTTAGAAGGCAGGAGAGAAATCTCCCCTTGCAAAAAGGCAGGAAACAGAGAGACCGCAGAAAATTGAACCGACTTTTTACTCACAAGCACTTCACACAGTAGAGTCTCAGTTAATTTCGGTCATCTGTAGAGCTGAGAGCCGCATGACTAATAGTACACAGCCAGGAGACTTAAAAGAAAGGACATGAAAGGAAACTACAAAGATAAATCATGAATATACCGACAATTTCCAAACAAGCCTGAGCGGAGAACAGCCCTGTAAGAGAGAACTGGGAAAGAGAGGCCAGCCAAAGGAAACAATGAGGAAAAGCTGGCCTAGGACATTCGTTTCTTCATGTTTTTCCACTCTCCATCCCTCCCTCTCTCTGAAATTCACTCTGCATCAGGGGAAAGAAGCAGCATCCCTCCACTGACAGCCACTGGTAAGAAGGCTCTCTGAAGACCACAAACTCACACAATCCCTTGGAGATGAAATTTACTCACACATTTTCCAGGGTGGGAACAGTTATAAGTCAATTGTTAAATAAGCTTAGCCACTCAGTATGTTCTTGTATTTCTTATTAACCAATGCAGTAACCATGAAGTGAGGTTTTCCAATTATTGGTTCTTCGTATGATCAAACCCCCTATTTCAAGATAGACCAAGATCCTCGGAGAAACTATGCTTTTGCATTAGCGCTGACTTCCAGACAGGGCGTATGTCATTAAGCAGCAAACCAAATAAAGCCCCTTCCCCAAAACATGCACTTGTTTCCATTCTCCTACAATGCTAAGCATGGGGTCCACAATATTTGTCAGCAAATTTTGAGATTCTTCAGAAGCACTGCCAAAATATGGCACTGAAAATAGCACAGCCCTATTTTTAGTATCTAGGCTAAAATTAAGGAAGTCCTTCTGGGGATAACCAACAGAAATCCTCATCTTAAAGTTTTGTTTAATATACCTCACATTCTCTACTTCCGTTTCATCTAGTTTTCCATTTTGACAGCAAGAGGAAAGTCAGTATATTCAAGCTTGGTGTGATTTTTATAACACTGAAAAACCCCACCCTGCTTCACAAGAGTAAGACTACAGAAAGATGCCAGAAAATAAAACTAATTCTGAATTTCTTTCTTCATAAAGCATAGGCTTATGTTATCGCTAAATACCAAGGTTCAGTTATACTTTCATCTTGAAATAAATGAAAACTTGTTTTTACAAAATTAAGTGGAACCATGTGATTAAAAAAGATGGGATAGGTTACGAACTAGTTGATAACATGTGCAAATTGGAAGCATAAAAACAGAGAGCCTTCCTTTTAACTGATTTTTGATTGTTTACAAAGCTCCTTAGTCTCCATCCCAGTTTGACTGTAGACACTCCAATCTCCTCCAGGTCAATGACACCATTAAAATGAAACTTAAAATGGTACCCTGACTGGTAAAAGATCATATCAAGAAATTTGCAGATTTTTAAAGGACAAGAGCAATTATTGCCACTCTTTAGCAGTACTGTGTGTGGCCCCAAAATTAATGGTAACAATGGTAAGTGTTAGTGTGACCAAGGAAATATGTAGAGCAGATGTTACTTATGATGCTTGCTCCATCACTAGCTAATGTCACCTTCATTACTGTTGTCCCAGGTCTGGGGACACACCACGAGCATTCTAAATAGAACCATACTTGAAGGGTAGCTATGAACTTTGGTAGAACTCACTCTCATTTTAGTTTTTAACCTATTTCACCTGTAGCTCATTAAAGTTATGTAATTCATTGGAGAATAGTGCTGCTAGAGGCAACTTACAGAAGTTGAGCCCTCCTTTCTTCTATAGTAATCAATGCAATTTTCCTCTAGCTACAGTCTCCGTTTTAATCAGCCTACGCTGCTGTAAGAATTGATACATCAAATTACTGCGCAGTTAGTTCCAAACTGCTCTTAGATGAAGTCCACAGGTTTAAATTGCCTTTGAAATCACAGTTTTGTCCATTAAGCTTTATTGTACTCATCTACTTCATTCCCAAATTATAATTAATAAAATTTAATGTTACGAGATCTAACACGTGAGCACCATTCATTAGTGAGAAAAAGATGAAAAGAAACATTTAATCAACTTTCCTTTAAAACGAAATCACAGCCATTCAAGATGCTTTATAGAGGAAGTTTATACCCAGTATGTATCAAAGGGGTCCATTTTTAAAACAGTGGTTAAAAAAATAAAATTTTGTAAGTATTATGCTAATGCATTGAAATCCCTTATCTTTCATGACAAAAGAAAAAGGAAAAGACATTGATGAATAAGTACAAAAATGCTCTCTCTTCCTCCTGAAGTAGAAATTCTAATTACAATTAGATGATTGTGCCTCAAGTTGCATCATAGGACATGGTATGACAACACAGAGTAAGTTCTTCCAATTTATCCCATTATCACCCAAAAATATGTCCTCAAATGGAATATTCTCACATATTCCACTCTTTCTGAACATATTTATTTTACATATTACAAAGCCCTTTTCTGTGTTGTTTTCTTTTTATCTGGTTTTAAGCCACTTAGGAAATGTTTGAAATTCTACCAGTAAACCACACACAAATTCCCCGGGGAGGGCAAGGGTCATTAACGTACACAAAAGTCCTCCCATAGCAGTCACAGTATTGTGCTTTATTCTAATTAAATTATTGTCATTTTTTTAAGTATAATGTATTGTTCTTTTTGGGCATATTAAGCCTATATGTGACTTCGCTATCCCATAATTCTGCCTATACTTGGTTTCAGCTGTTAATTCTGAATCCAAACTGCATGGGCAGCCTGGGGCTGGAGGCTGGACAGAAAGCACTTCCAACCACAGTCCCATCATGTAAAACCGGCCACCTGAAAGATCTTTCCATTAAAACAAGAAACCTTATTATTTGGCTTCTGGCAATGGCGTCAGGGGTAGACAGATTGTATAGCTGTACCGCAGCAGACTATTGTGGGCAATTCTTCTCTGATCTAAATAATGCAAATATTCATGCTCCAATAGTTCAAGTGTCTGAAGCATTTCAGTATCACAGGGGCGAAGTGATAAAATTAACATATCTCTACCTATACTTCTATTACTCTAATAATTCATCTGCTTTATAAAACTAGGAGATATGATTTTCCTTTATGAAATTAAATAAATTCAAAGTATAGATTTAGAAAGTTTAAGCAAGTTAGGAAAATTTCTACAAGTAGACACTGTGGTTCTTCAGAACCATATGCTATTCCTGCATTTAAGAGAATGTATAAAATGTGCTCTCTTGAAACAGTGAAGGAAAGAGCTACCCACTGTGGTTTATACACCCTCTGGCAAACCATTCACAAGCCTAACCATATAATAAATTTTAACAGAGTCAAATAGCCACTTTAAAAAGATGTTCATGCTATTTTGAAGCCAGGGGGATTTTTGAAAGGAAAAATAAAAAGCCAATGGGTATTAAGAATGGAATGGTCTGATCACCCAACATCCTCAAGAATTTGGGCGGGGGGGGGGACGTTAACAAAGTGGGCCACGTAAAATTTTTTGGACTCAAAACATGAGATGGAAGAAAAATAAAGGAACTAGAATAGTTCTCAGGAATACTTTAATTCCAAAAACACCTTTTGGACTTGCCCTGCTAGAAATACAGAATATCCTGAAATTATAGGGTAAATGCAACATGAAAATGTGAAAAAACCTTAGAAGCAGAGAACTAAAGTGGGGGAGAGGAGAGGAAGAGGAGATATAATGAGGGGAAGGGAAGACAGAGAAATCAAAGGTGGCCATTCTGAAATAACTTTTGCTGACTACAAAGCAGAATAGAGGAGCCTTTTTCATAATCTGGGTTCTAAAGGGTAAGAGTAAGGCCCACAGGGGGACCAATCATAATAGATGTGTGGCTTAGAACTTTCTGAATTATACTGCAATGAGGTTCAGGTACATGTTTTTTTCTAATTTTAAAAACAGTAATTCTGGAACACGATCACAACGAAAAAAGTAAACCATTATCATTTGTTAGTTTGTCACTCATCCTTTTTTGGCATATCAACTGAAAATCAAAACATATTTTCAAACTTTTACTTTGGAGGAAGTGTTATAAAATACATAAAGATAAATAAAAAGTACATGATGTTTAGGAGCTTACTGATGACCCTAAGGGAAATAAGAACAACAAGAAAAAAAATGTGAACAACACTCTTCCTCTTCTTACCTAAAATGAAACATTTATAACTTGTGTTCATATCACTTGACCTAGTAGTAATGATTTTAGGAGGTTTTTGTCGCCCCAAGGAAATACAGATGGGATGTATGAGAAGTAATGTTGTTGAGATTTTACAAGGCAAAATACTTTGGATTTCTTGAACGTGGTTATGAATATATGATTATTTACGGGGCAAGGGTTGTAGTCTATAGACTCCAAAATGGGATAAGTAAAAAATTCTTTAACTGGAACAATAGTTTGAAAAATAAATTTATATCACAAATACAGAGTTTATTTAAATCTTTCTGGCTGTTGGGAATACATAGAGTATAGAATGACAAAGTTTTCAGAGAAAGTCCTGGCAGGACAAAGTATGTGAAATGTCTGTTTGCTGTGCGTGATTAAAAAGACCATTTATATTGGTATTCTTGTGACACACATGAGCATAAGCATATTTATGTAAGATCTCTGCTTTAAAAAGTATTCTGCCATTATATCAATATAGTATGAAAAGAGGCGAAGTTCATTTTTATCTCTCAAACTCAATGAGTACAAGGATCATACCAACATTGTTTTTTTAAATGCAAGTTTTTACCTACAGAGTGTGATGCTCTGAAGCACAAGAAATTGAGCAGTGAAATGTGTTAAGAATCCACAAAAATTGTAAAAGTTTTGTTTCAAGTAGCTCTTTTAATGGCAAAGAATAAAAAGACCTCAGATCACAGAGGGGGGAAAAAAACTCATGAATTTTTGTATTGCCAAAAGTTAAAATGGAGTAGAAATTCCAAAGTATTTCTTATTCAGGATCTCTCACCAAATGTCAAATTGCTAACTTATATGTCATAAAAATTTTTTAGCAGAAATCAAATCATTCTTTTTTGTCTCTTTTGCTACTAGCTTTTCTGGATTCACAAATGAAGGAAATGTGCTTAGCTCCTTGCTAGGCATGAGTATAAAATTTAAAGTACCTTGGAAAAAATAACTTTTATTTTTGTCCTCAATCACTAGACACTTGCAAACTTGCCAAGATAATAACTTTCCCAGGGACCTGACATATTTGGCAGATATAGTTGATGTTTTAAATATGAATCCAGAAACTTCAAGAAGCAAAGACCAACATTATTGCTCCTCATGATATATTTTAAGCTTTTATGCCAAAATCTAGTTATGTATTCAGTGAGTCAGAGCTAAAAATATCTTTCCATACTCTTGAAATTAGTGAAATTTACCATAAAAAGGTTACTGACAAATTTTTCAAAAGAAAGAATACAATTTACCAAGTTCGTCGGGATAAATTCAGGTGGTGCTTTTCTGATGCTATGGTTGAAAATACCATTTGAAAGTCAGTCTTAGCAAAATTTAGAAGTTACTGGTGCTCGAATTTGAAATAATTACAAAATTGTTCTTCAGAAAATCATACTGGAGAATTTTGGGCAAAAATCTGAATATTTACTTCAGAATAAATTAGTAGGCCTCACACATAATTATTGTAATCAACATAAGAAGCTAGTTATAAAAATTTCTATTAAGAACAACATAGCAGAAACTATACTTGACATGGAAGGTGACCACATCAGTGCTTCACCCTGGACACTATGATAAAAAAGCTTGTGGGATGCAACCTTAGTGCCTGTATTTATCAAACATGTGGATCTGAATGTAAAAAAAACAGAATTAAGTATCTAATAAAACCTTTTTAAAATTATCATTATTTGATTTTGTTTTATTAAGAATTTTAAATTTATCAAAGATTTAAAATGATATCAAAGCATAGGATTTTGCCCAGCCGGGTGTGGCTCAGCAGTTGAGCATCGACCTAGGATCCAGGAGATAGGGGTTCGATTCCTGGTCAGGGCACGTGCCCAGGTTGCGAGCTCGATCCCCAGTCAGGGGAGTGGAGGCAGCTGGTCAATGACTCTCTCATCATTGATGTTTCTATCTCTCTCTCTCTCCCTCTCCTTTCCTCTCTCTGAGATCAATAAAGATACATTTATTTAAAAAAAAAAAAAAAGCATAGGATTTTTATATCAATACAAAAGGTGCATGGATTTAAAAATGTGGATAAACATTGATATATAACTACATTTATTTATCTGAAACAATGGTACATTAACTTCTATGAGTATAAAAGGTTAAGAAAACAGCATATGTTATATCTGAATATAGCACACATATAAATAACTACGCATACATACATTTAACATGCGTGTATGAGTCATAAAAGAAGACAGCAGATGGTAACATTGGCTTCCTCTGGGTGGTTGGATAGCACATATTCTGGGATATATTAGTCAGGATTAGGCAGGTTATGCTGAGATAATTGATAACTTTTGCTCACAATTTATTAGCCAAAGCAAGTCACATGTCCATGCCTATGTTTAATAGGGAAAGAAGAAAAATATAACCCTCCTGCAGGTATTGAGATCTAATATTAAAGAATAGTAATAGTTTTCTACAGTAAGCCAATCACACTCAATTTTTTCCACTGATAATATATAGTAAGAATATTAGATAATTACATGTATATGTTTGCATTAATTTTTCTTTTATTTCCCATCATCATTTATCCCCCTCTATACCCTCCTCCACCTCCACCCATGCCTTCTTTCCCACATAAATTTTAATAGAACATTTGGCAAGAATTTAGTAACTTCAAAAGGATGCTACAATTTTTCAAATTCAATTACTGCTTATTAAAGTTAACTTTTCTAGAAAGTGTTGCTAAACCATGTTATTGTTTTCCACTCTGAACTCTAAAAATCTTTTTTATTTTCTGGTATGAGATCTGGGATACTTGGATACTTAAGTCAGAACCCCATATTCTAACAGTAACTTCCCTGAAAGATAACAAATCCTTGTTAAAGAGTTAGACCGTATATTTAAATTAATCTCTATGACTCTGTGTCATAACTTGAGTTCTCCAGATGGAGTCTGGGGTACAATATGCTGATTATGTAAAAGGATACAATATGTTCCTTAGGTGAAAGGAAGGAGAAGAGAGCAGGGATGAACAAAGGAAGGCAAACTGCAATGCGGGCCAATAAGCCGTGGCCACCCTAGAGCCAGAGTTGCCTTGCACTGGGCAGAAATGAGGAGGCCTTTGAACCCCTACCTCACACAGTCTCCAGATACAGGATGTCTGAGGAAAGGTTTGAACTCATTCAAAATCAAGCTCTGCAGCTGAGACAGACCCTGGAATTGCTAACAACTGGAAGCATTCTGGTGACCATATTTCCTGTAGCTATATCGCAAGTCTTTCTTTAAAGGAGGGGGTGGTCAGAATCTGTCACAATCTGTAAGGATGCTTTTTTAAAAATCTTGAAAAATGACTCTACATTTGTGACACGCACACAGAGAATATACTTGATGCATCAATTTTATGGAAATAACCACATTGATTTGGCAAAGATTTACAGAATTCCCACTGTAATTGTACTATGAGAAACACCAAATGAGAAACCCAGCTTGTGCCCTCAGGGAGACTAGCTGCCCATTCATTTTATACAGATGTCAGGATGACAGACAAGAGTGATCATCTTGCCCTTTAACCCATTACAAGATACCACTCAATTTATGGTATTTTAACTCAGGTGAAATCTGATAACATTAAAAATCCTTAGCCCTTTCTTTTCTTCTAATAGACACTTTGCTACTAATCATCTCTCTGTTTCCCCTTCCCCCGGTATTGATGACTTTCTGTCTTGTTAGAAGAGCTCTTTCCTTAATATATTTCCCTAGATTCTAGCTAAGATACTCAACATTTTGTCTTTCTTTGCTGTTTCTAACTTCCTTATTCAAGCAAAAAGGGTAGAGAAGGAGGGAAAAAGAGAGCCAATTCTATCTTCCAAATGTTCCTGATGATGACCGAAATGAAAGCTAATCACTGAGATCCAAGGCTTTAAAACGAAGATCACATATTCAAGAAAAAAGGGGGAAACCAGAAGATGGAAAATTCTTACTTAGCAAATAACTGCCATGACAAATTAGTTTTCCCGTTCCTAAATTATAAAATGGAAATGAGGCATGAGCATCTGTTGGGAATTTGTAACTGGACTTGTATCTGCCAGTGAGAAAGGAGCAAATTACTCACTTGAAGTTGTATGTTAACGTAAAACACTAAAGTTTGTTTTCTAAAAAGAGTTTTCTAATAAAAAACACAATGAACCTGCAAAATGAGCAATTTATACATTCTTAATAATTAGGTTTTAAAATCAGAACTCTTCGGCATTGTTTATTTCCTTACACACACCCATAATTGTAAAAATGTTCTTGTTGGCCTTAAAATGCTATCGAATGTGTGAGTATGCCTTTATAAGTGTATCATCATCCCACAATTATAACAAATTATAACAGAAAAACAACTAAAACACCATAACAAGCATAAATATTTTCCATCAAGGCAGGACACTCTAATAAAAGCACCCTCACATTTTAGACACTGCTGGTGTGCCTAAAATTTTACCAATGGAATCATAATCTAATAGCAGTTAATTCAAACATCTTCAGTTCCAATAGCCTTGTCCCATTTGATAAATTCTGACAATTGATAAATATCAAAGATTTATGTGCTTCACAACCTCTAATGTGAAAAAAATATTTAATTCCATAGTGGCATACACAATGACAAGCTCAAGCATTTGTTCATATTTGAACTTATTAAGAATGGTTGAGCCCGGCCGGGCGTGGCTCAGCGGTTAAGCATCGACCTAGGATCCAGGCGATCAGGGCTCGATTCCCGGTCAGGGCACATGCCCGGGTTGCGGGCTGCAGCCGATCAATGACTCTCTCGTCATTGGTGTTTCTGTCTCTCTCTCCCCCTCTCCTTTCCCCTCTCTGAAATCAATAAAGATATATTTTTAAAAAAACAAAAAACAGTTAAAAAAAAAAAAAAAAGAATGGTTGAGGTTCCACGTTAAGTATGGCAAACTGAACATATGCACCTACTTTCTACTCTCTTTAATCGCCACTCACCAAAATTTAGAACTTCCAAAACAGATAGCAAGTTTAGCATCACAAAACACACAAATGGGTTATTAACCTGGCAGAGGGGAAAGCCTAGCTAGACAGGGCCCTATATGCACAATGAAACAACCAAAAAGGCCTGTGGGTTGGTGGCACCAGGATGTGAGAATGACTATAAGGTCTACATGTGGAGGTTTAAAATATGAAAGATTGTTTGAAAGGCTTTTCTGTAGCTATTTAATCCTTAGATCCCTTCCCGGTTGGCTTACATAGACAATTGCCTCTCCAACCCCAGAGAGTATAAAACAGAGAGTGTCTATACTAGAAAACGCAACTAGTCAGGAATAAGGATTACTATCCTAAAACAGGGGGACTGTGTGGGATCCTATCCCCCATTCTACTTCCAAAGACTGGCAGCTAGGCTTCTGCCTCCAGGTGGGGGTTTAGGAGAACCTTCACTAAGGATCTCACACACTGCAGCAGATGGGCACCGATATCAAGGGTTTCCCAACAAAATGGCTTAGTCAGGTTCCACGGTGAAATTCATGGTGAACCAGCCATCCACACATGTGGAGTTACCAATCAGGCTGTAACTGTACCACTTTAAGTATGATTAGACAGCCAAGAACCACAGCTATCAAAAACCAAAGGCTATAATATTAAAGTCAGAGACCAAAGCAAACTGAAAGAAAAAAAATTAACTTGGTTGAAACAAATAAAATATTGTTAGAACAGCTTCAAAGAGATTATTATTAATATTTCCAGTGAGGTAAGAAAACGTATTGCAACCTTGAAACAAGAAAAGGATATTATAAAATGGAATATTTTGAGCGCTGGCTGGTGTGCCTCAGTTGGTTGGAAGGTCATCCCATACACCAAAAGGTTGTGGGTTCAATTCCCAGTCAGGGTACATGCCTGGGTTTCAGGTTTGATCCCCAGTCAGGGTACATACCAGAGGCAACTGATTGATGTTTCTCTCTCACATCAATGTTTCTGTCTCTTTCTCTCCCTTTCTCTCTTTCTAAAATCAATAAAAACATGTACTCAAGGGAGGATTAAAAATAAAGTAATAATGAAATATTTTGAGAACAAAAGAGTATCTTGGAATTAATAATAAAACTTAAAAACTTCAATAAAATAGATAAAACACAAAGTTGAGAAAATGTCCCTTACCATTGAGCTAAAGCAAAAAATAATTAGAAAATAAGAGACAAAACACAAGAAAATTAGAAGAGTAATCCAGGAAGTTGAACTTTTACATAATAAAAGATCCAAAGAGAAAAGAAATAATGAAGGAAGGCAACCATAACAAAATAATTTAAGACAATTTTTGGAACAGAACATGCACATTAAAGATGTTCTACATCATTAGTCATGAGGGAAAATTCAAAACAAATGACAATGAGAAACCACTAAATACCCACTGTAATAAAAAAGACAGCCAATAACAAGTATTGGCAAGGGTGTGGAGAAACTGAAACCCCACAAACTGCTGGTTAGATTGCAAAATGGTGCATATAGTTTATTTTTGTTTATTTTTTATCTTCACCTAAGGATTTTTTTTTTCCATTGTTTTTCAGAGAGAGTGGAAGGGTGAGAGAAAGAGAGAGTGGAGTGGGGGTAGAGAGAGAAACATCAATGTGAAAGAGACACATCGATTGGTAGCCTCCTGTGATCGCACCAACCAGAGCCAGGGATCGAGCCTGCAAATGAGGAATGTGCCCTTGACTGGAATCGAACCCGAGACCCTTCAGTCCGAGGGCCAAGACTCTAACTACTGAGCCAAGCCGGCTAGGGCCATACACTTTAGAAAGCAGACTGACAGTCCCTCAAAAACTTAAACACAGAGTTATATAATGACTCAGCACTTCTACACCGGGTGTATGTATACGCAAAAGAACTGAAAACAGGTACTCAAACAAATGATTGTACACAAATGTTCACTGCAGCACTACTTGCAATAGCCAAAAGGTGAAAACAACCCAAATGTACATCAACTGATGAATGGTTAAACAAACGTGGTATATACATACCATGGGAAAGAATAAAGTCTATGCTACAACATGGATAAACTTCAAAAACATTATGCTAAGTGAAAGAAGCCTATCAGAAAAGTCACATACTAATGATTCCATTTATATGAAATGTCCAGGCAAACCTAGAGACATAAAGTAGATTTAGTGGTTGCTAAGTGGTTGCTAAGGATTAGATAATTTGAAGTGACTGCTAACAGTATGGGGCTTCTGTTAAGGATAAAGAAATTTTCTAAAATTTCGGTAGTAGTGATGGTCCCAAAACTGTGAATATACTAAAACCCATTTAATTATACACTTTAAAAGAGTAAATTTTGCTTTGTGAATTATTTCTCAATAAAACGGTAATATTTTTTAAGAAGGATAGAAAGACATGGGTTTCCAGATTGAAAAGGTTCACCCAATGAAAATAAAGTTGCAAGCTGATCTATTTCTTGCTTCATCCTAAAATTTCAGAACAGTGGAATAGGAGTATTTTAGCAGAAACAGTAGAAACTAGACAACACTGGAGTGATGCCACTGAAATTCTAATGGAATTGTTTCTAACCAAGAGTTCTATAACTAGCCAAAATGTCAATCAAGAATGAGTAGAGAAGAAAGATATTTTCAGGAATGCAATTTCTCAAAAAAATAATCTGCACACTTTTTCCCTGAAACCTGTTAGAAACTCAGTTCCCCCCAAAACAAAACATCTTGAGATGGAGAGATAAAAGAGCCCCAGCCCACGAAAGGGGGGGAGGACATCCCAGGAAGTCAGTGAAGGGAGATGAACCAGGCAGAGGCTTGGGGAGGCCTTGAATTACTAACAGAAATTAAAAAATGGGAAATTGTTAATAATTTCAGGGAAACCAAAAGTTGAACTGAAGGGGGAAAGTAATCACAATATACAACAGACCTCAGCTACAAACAAGAGTTATATCCACATAATAGTGCAAATACTGAATTTCTGATTTAATCAAAATTATAATATACTGATATAGAGAGGATGGGAGGTTCAAAGGATGACAGGATAGGATGGGTTCCCTAGTTTGAAAGTAGAAGAATGGAAAAACAGTCCATTAAATTCCCCATTTTTCACTGTAGGAAAATGCCGGCCAAATGAATGATGCCAAAAGATGAATGATGCCAAAAGGTGAATGACCAAGAACTGTCTAAATAAAAGAAAGTCTTACTAGGTATCTAGAGGAAAATCCTAAAGAATTAGCTAAAAGAGTTGAAAGTTTAAAAACTGTTGTTCTTCATAACCACAGAACTAACGGAATCTATCTTCATGTGCTGCATAACCTGCACAAAATCAGAAATAAAAATCAATGATTTAAACCTCAAGTGGATTTAATATACCTTTACCAAAGCACAAAATGCATATTAAACTATAGCATGGTAACTAAGTATTCTTGAAATATAAGAAATAATAATTATTATATAAAAGAAAATCCTAAGCGGTCATTATAAGGATATTCATATATCAAATTACTGATTCTGAAAATTGGTGAAGTTGCAGACACCCCATTTTGCATGATATATAATAATGGAAATTTTCTCACTTAGAGATAAATTTGCTAATGATTTTTTTCTCCAATTACTTAGTGGCCTAGTCAAACATAATGTAAAGGTAATTGGAAGTATTGATCACTTTCATCAGGCGGTAACTTTAGTACCTTAGCTGGTCCATTTCTGTGATTTCTCCCCACTTATCATTATTGTCAGTCTTATTACATTTAATACCATCACTCTCCTGTCTCCACCTGCCCCCTGAAACATGCACAGTTTTTATTTTATTTTTTATTTTTAAATATATCTTTATTGATTTCAGAGAGAGGAAGGGAAAGAGAGAGAGAGAGAGAAACATCAATGATGAGAGTCGTGATGGATCGGCTGCCTCCTGCACGCCCCCGACTGGGATCGAGCCCACAACCCGGGCATGTGCCCTGACTGGGAACTGAACCTCGATCTCCTGGATCCTAGGTCGATGCTCAGCCACTGAGCCACACAGGGCTGGGCACATGCACAGTTTTTAAAAGACTGTTTTCTTAACTTGAGAAATGTGGAGATAACTCCTATCAGAAAAACCCTCCAACTAATTCATATGTGAAATGCATTCTTTTCTTTCTAAAGGAATTCTCTTTCTATTACTATTCTTATGTTCCCTATGATTTCCCTCTATCGATAGCCTTTTTTTTCATCTATTCTCTGCAAATAACACATATCACAGCTCCCCTATTAAATGCCTATAAGTTTAAATAATACGATTCTAAATTAAAGAAAAAAAATTTAAAAATTTTAAAGTCCATAAAGAAAGAGTGTATTCTCATAAAAAAAAAAAAAAAAATCATCTATAGTGGAACATTGTCGTAACTGTGTTTTTGTGGGTGATCCGACATTTACTATAACTATAGCAACAGTTAGAGAGCTGACATGCTTCTATCACAAATGTGAATTCAAATATTGAACTATGATTAGAACTTCCTAATAAGGATGGCGACCATAAGAAATAAAAGTAAAACAGAGAAGATAGCTATGATTAAAGAGGAAAAAAACTAAAATCTCATCCAACATGATAGTGAACACACACAGTTGAAAATGACTGAAAGAGACCATGATTCCTCATGCGATGAGGAGAAGCCATTAGGGAAAGGACAGAAAGAAGATAATTGACTTTATCCTACCAATTAGAGAAAATGAGAAGTGAAGAACAGAGCAGTGATTGAAAGCTAGCTCGTTTCCTTTCCATTTCTTTAGTTTCTCCTTACGGTTCAGACTTCTTCTATCTTACGCTGCCTGCACAGTCAATCATCTACAATGTTTACATCTGTTCACATTTGGTGCTCGGTTCTGAATGACAACCCATCCCTTCAAAATACAGAATCACAGTATTACACTGTATAACTACTTCTCCATATATAACACTACATCTTTGAAATTCTTCTAGAAAGAAAAGCCCATGAGTCAAATCCAGTTTTCCTATTGTTTTCATATTTGTGTTACAACACAAATATGTTGTAGTCCCATGACACGTGAAGATCTGTGACAGTAATTTATAACCTAAGTGGCAGGCAGAGATCATCTAGTCTAAGTCTGCAGTCGTCCACAGGATTTCAACCTGTTTCAGTACAAGGGCAGCCCAGCCGGGCGTGGCTCAGCGGTTGAGCATCGACCTGGGATCCAGGCGATCAGGGTTCGGTTCCCGGTCAGGGCACATGCCCGGGTTGAGGGCTGCAGCCAATCAATGACTCTCTCATCATTGATGTTTCTATCTCTCTCTCTCCCTCTCCTTTCTTCTTTCTGAAATCAATAAAGATATATTTTAAAATAAATAAATAAATAAGTACAAGGGCAATATATTTGTACCTTTAGAGTTTAAGGATAATCCCTGGCACAGCGACAATAGCCCCTATATGCTGGAGGAAAAAAATGAATGAACAAATGAATTATTAAGTGAACGAACATAACTCATTTTTCTGCTTCTAAAACTTATTCCAAGTGGGATGAGTTTACATAACAGTTGCAAACACTTGGGCAGTCTTTTGCGATGTACACTGGGAGTTACCTGGATTCCCACTCGACACTGGAAATATCACGCACCCACTGCAAAAGGCGTGCATGGAGTACAGTAGACCCTTGAACAACACGGGGCTTAGGGGTGCCGATCCCCTGCACAGCTGAAATTCTGTGTACAACTTTGACTCTCCAAAAACTTAACTGCTAACAGCCTACTGTTGACAGAAAGCCTTACTGACAACTGTCGATTAATACGTGTTTTGTGTCATATGTGTTATATCTTGTATTCTTACAACAAAGTAAGCTAGAGAAAAGAAAATGTTATTTTAAAAAGCTTAAGGCAAATATATTTACAATACTGTACGTTTTTACTGAAAAAATTGCATATAAGTGGACCCATGCAGTTCAAACCCACCTTGTTCAAGAGTCAACTGTATTTGACATCATTTCCTGAATTTCCTCATCTGCAAAATGAAGGGAACCTATACCTGCTTCATGGTTTCAGTCATGACTGCATGAAGTAGCATAGCTAAATTACATATTTCAGCCGCCTGCATAGAGTAGAGGTTAGGAACTCTCCCTCCAGTATTTCTGAATGCTTTTAGTAACATGGTGCTCACTGCTCTTCAAGGCACTGAATTTAATTTACAACACAAAACATCTGGCCATTCTGCCCAGGATTAAGCCCAAACTAGCCTCCCAAGAACCCTCACACTTGGTTTTCTTTTTCTGTCTGGAATAGATACGTTACCTTTTCTCTGCTCTCCAATATGTCTTTAATTCTCTTGAATAAGTTTCTTGCACTTACTGGTTTACACTAGTGATTTTCAACCTTTTTCATCTCATGGCACACATACATTAATTACTAAAATTCTGCGGCACACCAAAAAACACTTTTTGCCAGTCTAACCAAAAAAAAGTATAATTTTGATTCACTCACACTAAATGGCTATTGTTATGTTGGCTGTTGTCATTTATTTGTCAATTTAAGGGGAAAGAGGTCAGTGTCAGATATTTTGTGTTGTAAATTAAATTCAGTGCCTTGAAGTGTCCCTGACTAAACAGTCAGGCAGTGCAGGTTTTAAAAATTCCTGCCGCACAGCGGTTGAAAGTCGCTGTTATATGCGGTTCACAGGCCTCTTGCTTCTGCATTGGCCCTCCTTGGTGCACACTCCTGTCTGCTGCAGTTCTCTGAGCCAAAGAAATTACAGTCTTTTTCAAATGAATTGTTTTTAAGTTAACTTTCCTCCACCCTGTTTTTCTGTATTAGGTTGAGCTGCTTTAAAAAACAAAACAAAACAAAAAAACACAAATAGACCATTTTACTTATCCCCAGAGCAATGCACCTCGTAGGTTGAGTTCATCATTTCGTCAGATTCTTTTTTGACCCCTGACTCCATCACTCCAAGTGTTAATTATGACTCCCAGCTATCACACATACACAAGTGGGTTAAGAACATCATCACCATGTCTTTATCTGAGTTATTAATAATAATATCAAATAGCATAAGGTCAAGGACAGTGCCCTACAGCATACCCTGATAGACTTTTCTCAATTCATTAATCAATAGAGTTTGGGGAAAATTGTTCAACCAGCAATAAACCGAAAGAATAATAATCTTGAACAAGTGCATTTAAATTCTATTCTATTTATAAGGATCTCATGAGAGTCCCTATCATAAGCTTTGCTGACATCAAGAAATACCACTGTTTCTTACTAGAAGGGAACAAAGATTATTAGACTTTATTGTCTAAAAATCTATTTCTGAATTTCACTAATGTTCTATAGTAAGCTTTTATGTTAATAGATTCAGAGGTTTGTTCCCTGCCACCCTTTAAAAATCAGCATTACTTTTACTCACCTTCATTCTTAATGATATCTCAAAGATTATAAACAATGGTTCTACGACTATGCCATCCACAATTCTTTTCACATTCTAGATGCAATTTACCTGGGGCTATATAATGAATTTAGTCTTATGGATGCTTATGAGGTGTGTTGTTTTGGGGGGAGGGGGGGTGGGAAGAGCAGACACCGGAGGGAAGTGTGTCCTGTATCTGAATGTATTCCTCATGCTGGGAAAATCCCCTGCTTTATGAGTTTGGGTGGGAGGCAACACCCACCTGCCTTTACAAAAACCAAAAGGTAAAAGACACTTTCTCAGGGGTCTGTGCAGTCAAAACATGGGCAAGTGACTTAGTATCAGCAAACCAAACACAGCCAACCCTCACTTAACATTAGGAGCTAAAGACCCAAAGAAGCATGGA
The DNA here is from genome assembly GCF_054644295.1 of Miniopterus natalensis. Lineage (NCBI taxonomy): Eukaryota > Metazoa > Chordata > Mammalia > Chiroptera > Miniopteridae > Miniopterus > Miniopterus natalensis. The sequence continues at coordinate 57,936,303 of NC_142090.1, read as the reverse complement.
GAATGCAGATGCCATTTTGACATCATCAACAGAGGTAATAACATCCCGTCACCCAGGGCAGCCAGGCCAGCGAAGTAAGAGGCACTGTCTGAGCTCACACTCCTGGCAGCAGCAGGAGCTCAGTGCGCAGTTACACCACATGATTTTGGCTCTCCAGCCTCGCACTGTTCCTGTGCATTTTTAAAGTCTTCCCAGCAGGTCTGTCAGCCACGTGCTATCCTCTCAATAAACTTTTCTGATTAATTCAGCCAAAGAGAATCTCTTTTGCTTGCAATAGAGAACTCTGATTGGTACATTTATTTAGAGTGGCCAGACACTAATTCCTTTGACTCAACGAGGTGGCTTTGTCTACAGCCTCCTGTAGCTGCTACGAAGTCACATTTGTTCTAAATCTTCTGCTTGAAAGAATATTTGTCTTGAAAGAAAAAATAAAGACTATACATAGAAACTAAAGATGGAATACAGATGAACAGAAAAATAAAGAAAAAAATCAAAACTATGAATTAAGTAGTTATGCTTTCATTGGTTGTTTGCTTTAAGTAGTAGAACTATTACAGTCTCACACTCGTCCTGCTTCAAATGTCACTCATTCATTCACATGAAAAGTATTTTCTAACCACCGACTTTATGCCAGACACTCTACTGGGCCCTGGAGAGGCAGCCCCTGCTTCTGTGAGACCCAAGTCCATACAGCTCAGAGTCTCAGCTGAAACGGTTTCATCTGAGTTCACAAATAATCTATCTTGCTGGTGTTTCCTCTTCAGTTTCCTTCGTTGGTTGTTTCTCATCACTTTGACCCTTGATATTGAAGTGCCCCAGTGTTCAGTCCATGAAACTCTTCCATTTCTGTGTTCATCCACTTATATGGTGTTTTGGCTACTGGCTGCTACATAACAAACCAACCCAAAACTTGGTGGCTTAAAACAACAGCTATTACTATTATATTTCTCATGACCCTTGGGTTGCAAATTCAGAAAAGGCATAGCTGGGACAACTCATGTTGGCTCCATATGATACCTGTGAGCCTGGAATGCTTCCCCTCTACCCCTAGTCCTGATAGCTTGTTCAGTCACATGTCTCGCACTTAGCTAGGCTGGCTGGGGTCCTACGTCTAGGGCCTACCTTCACACTGTCTTCTGGGTTCTCCATGTAGTCTAGCGTCTCTCCCTCTCCACATGGTCTCTCCAGGAGGACTACTGGATTTCTAACGCAGCTGGTCAGGACGCTTAGTAGTGCAAAACAGAGGCTGTCAGGACCACAACTGGCAGGATGTCACTTTCACCATGTCGCATTATTGGTTAGAGTAAGTCACAAACCCTGGTAGATTAAGGGGCAGGGCCTACCTAAGAGTGTGAGTATCCAAAGGCATGGTTCATTTAGCGCCACCAATGTAACAATTACCATACTTGGTGATCTCATCCAGACTCCTTATTAAATAACATCTATAACCCAGACAACTTCTAAATCTCTATTTGCATCCCTCTGCTAAATTCCAGACTCATGTATCCAACCACTTTGTGACATCTCCACTTGCATATGTAACAGGCTCTCAAACTTAACCTACTTAAAACTTGCATGGAATTTTGCCCATGCTGCTCCTCCTGCGGTCTGCCCGCCTCTCCTCACAGCAGCTCCATGATCATAGTGGCTCAAGCCAAACTCCTTGGCAACACCCTTGACTCCTCTTCATCTCTCAAATCCCGCATCTAATGTTATCACTCAACCTTGAAAATATATCCATAATCCAACCACTTCTCATCATCTCCACTGCTGACATCATCTCATGCTTAGCGAACAGCAATAGCCTCCTGACGGGTCTCCCTGTCTCAGAACTTGCCCACCTCCAGTCTATTCCGAAGAAAGCGGCTAGAGAGATCCAATGATAACATAAATTGGATCAGATCATTTCTCTGCTCAACTCCCTTCGGTGGCTTCCCATCTCATTTCTGAGCAAAATTCATTAAAACAAAACCTTACAAGGCCTGACACAATCCAGGCCCCACAGCATCCTGGGCTTTGTCTCATTCTCGGCTGCTCCATTCCAGCCGCAGGCGCCCTGCTGCTCCCCACGCAGCCACTCCATGGGAGGCTCTTGCCTAGATTAGATGTCTCCTCCTTCACCTCCTTCAGACTTTTACCTAAATACCTCTCACTTTTTCAGCGAGGCCTTCCCTCATCACCCCCACTTAGTTTGTATGTGCATGGACATGAGCACATGTATTTTTTTCTCACAGAAAAGCAGGAAAATGCTGAATTGTACCAGGACAGTTTAATCTGGAAACCAGAATACTGATGGAGAGCTACAGTTTTTGAGAACAGATGTGCCATAAAATCATGCAAATGAAAGCATTCTTTATAGATTTAGAAATCAAGATGTATGAGGCAGAGAAGCCAAACAATTAGGTAGATTGTGTGACAGGGTGACAAGAGAGAATCTGCTGAGAGTTCCAGATCCTAACATCACAGATACCTCAGACCATCACATCAAACTACGCCGCTGGTTAACCCCAGCAGGCCGCAGGCTGAAATGCAACGACTTGGCCATAAGGCTTCCCTTTGTCATTAGCTTATCTGAGTGATTTTAGTAAATCTGTTTTGAATTCTCTCTAAGCATTATTTTCCTCATCAATAAAAACCTGGATAACAGTATTACATGCCTTCTATACTTCAAAGGGCTAAAAGGGACTCTAACAGAACAATATTTATGAGAAAGTGCTTTGTAGCATGTAAAGCAATATAAAAAGTAAATTATGTGATTTTTTTGGTAACACATAAATCACTTTATATGATTTCCAGTGACAGTTTTTTTTCATGTGGAATACAGATTTTTGTTTGACATAATGTTGCACATTAGTTTGGAATATTTCATGAGTTTACAGCACAGAAGAAGAAATAAAATGATTGCTCCAATGAATATCATGATTAGCTATAAGTTTGCTGCTTTTCTTATTATACATAATTATTAAGTGTGTAATGAAAAGTCTTTTACACATACTTTGCTCTCATTTAATTTAAAATAGAACAGAAGAGTTACACCCTTTAGCTAATGGTAATGTATATTTACATAATCATGTTTACTATTAATATTCTTATTTCCACTTATGGAATCTGTTTTAAATTTTTCAGCATGGTGTAAAATAGGGTAATGTGGCACTTACTTGTCTCTGGCAGCAAATAAAAACTAAAAGGCTTAATTTTCTGTTTAAGTAGGAAAAAAAATGTGTTAGCACTTTCACTATTTTCTATATTTCTTCTCCAAGTCTCAAGCCTATGCAGAAAAGAGACAGCTATAACAATATTTAGATCATTATGAAACCAGATGCCTCTTCAAGCTAATCGAGCCCCACCTTGGCTGACCATGCTCCTTCCCATTTAGGAACTGGAGGAAGGTAGTATCCAAATAGCACACGTCACAGAGCCCATGTGTTACAAGACTGAGATGTGAGCAGTCCGGGTAGCACATTTCCCAGTGTGCCCCAACCTTCAGCTTGCAGCTCATTCTATCTACACACTTTGAAAATGGGTAAGAACCTACATTTCAGGTGTTTTAGGAGCTCTTCACAGTACTTAAGGGATATTAACAATGTCCTATTATCCACTAAATCACTTTAGTAATGACCTTCAAAGTCATTTCCTCAAGTATTCTTTCACATCACCAACTTTTCAACACTTACTTCATTATTTTGGCCCTCAGAAGGCTTTTATGTAACCTAATATGTCATTGGTGAGAAGAACAGAAAGCAGCTAGGCTTAGAGTTCTCTTTTACAGCAAAGGAAACAAATATGTTACACAACATGTCAACTATCCTAAATAAGAACCTTTCATTTTGTGGAACTCAAATTATACAAGTACCTCAAAAAACCCTTGAATACTTACTTAATTCTAATCCAAAGAAAAAAATCCAGTAATATGTAATGAATCTTAAATTATTTTACTTTCCCTTCAGGTCTGGGGTTTTATTGGGTATGATGTATTGATTTTTCTTACACCATTTAAGGTACTCATTCCCTTCCCTCAAAAAACAGGTACTATTAATTACGTGAAACTATAATATCAGCTTTTTTAAGAAAGTAACTTTGATATGAAAAATTTTGCAATATGGCAATATCATTAAGTTTAGGAAATTGTAGGTTAAAATGTTTGATACTAATTTTAGGGCTTGCTATATAACATGGTTGTGTGTGTGTGTGTGTGTGTGTGTGTGTGTGTGTGTGTGTGTGAGTGTGAGTGCGTGAGTGTGTGTATGTTTGTGAGATTAAGTAGATGCCAGTGAAATACACAGAACAATACTGTAACTTAAAAGTTTTCTTCATGGAAAGTTAACCATTTCATAATTAAAATAAAATTTTAAATGGCTAGCCTATAAAACTCACTTAAGTTATAAAGCAGTTTAACTGTATTTAAGATTTACAGCACTCTGGGTCTTCACAAATGCAGAAGGTTGTGCAAAGAGTACTGTGGAAGGAAAGAAGAAAGTTTCCTTTCCCTCTCTACCAAAGGCTCAGCCTAAGGAAAGCTGTAAAAATAAACAGGAGGTATAATATTGCAATTAGCCTTCAGAGTAAGATGGGTCTGCATCTATCCTACATGCTACAATACCTGGAGAAGCACTTAATCTCTTTAATCCCTAGGTTTTTCCTTTGTAAAGTGGTGCTATTCATAATTCCATAAGGCTGCTGAGAACACTGAAAGTAATAACTGTAAAGCACGGTGCTCGGCATAAAACTCAGTAAATTTTAGTTGCTGGTCTTTGGTACTGTGGTCATACTTGTCTTTAACGTTCTTTCACTTCCCCTTCTGATCCGTCACCCACTATCCCATGCTCACAGTGCTGTCTTATTTTCTACTCTGTGTCTCTCACCCAGATCTGTGCTAATTCCCAAGGCATTTCATGCTTTGAAATTACAATTGCCTTTCCATTGCTATAAAACATGTGAGAAAAGAGTAGAATTTATTTCTGCTAGATACTGAAAGCAATCCAATTAAACTAATCCATTAAAGTATGTAATAACCTTCATTTTCCTCAAGATATCAGCATATATACAGACAACAAGCAATGAAAGAGTAATGTCCAAAAATAAAAACTTTAGGAAATATTCAGGGAAGTTATTTTTGCACTGGGCAATTCAACCTTCCCTCTCTAACTGGAAAGATTCTTGTAAGATATTTCCACAGCCCAGAGCTGTTCTCTACCAGCTTCCCTCCCAACTCCGATTTCAGAGATTCACTGAAACATGGTACTTAAAATAAACAAAAACCACACAAATGAACTTCAGTTGTAGCAGCAAAAAGTGCTTCACCAGAGGGAGCAAAAGGATAGATAAATAAAAAAGACTGACCAAAAAACGTCAGTCAGAAAGGAGAAAGGCCTGGAAACAATGGGAAAGTAAGAAAATAAGGGAGAGTGAACTGAAGAGGCAAGGATAGGGCAGCCAGGAACCATAAGGGATACAAGCTCGCCTCGTTCTCTAAGAGAACAGGTTCATCTAAGCCTCACCTCCCACAGAGAAGTTAGGGGTGAAATGCTGTCAGGAGAGTACTGCGCAGGGGCACGTCACCATGTGGCTGATTTAAGAGGACCTGGGATGTATCCACAAGAGTTGGAGCCACAGGAAATTTCACTCACACAAAAAGGAATGATTGTTTAAACCTTGGTCTTCATCAGCTAGCAAATATTGCAAAACAGAGAATTTCTTTTTTTTTATATGACAACTTCCACAGGAAAAGCATCAAATGACATCTGACCTATTAGGCACATTTTTAGCCTCACAAATATATTTAATTTTCTTTTAAGATTTAGAGGACATATTTTAACATTATTTTTGTTAGTTTATCACTGTTACCGATTTTAGGGGGTCAAACTGCTTTTCTTCTTTTTAATTTAATTATCCAATTTTGGGAGAGGGAACAAGTATATTTTTGAAGTATCTTTTCCACAAAACATTACAAAAGTCAGACATATACTAAGAAAAAAACTAGATTTAATTGAAATGCTGCAACCAGACATACTGAAAAATATGAAACAAAAATTCCAGTTCTAAACCAGCTGAATACATTATTGATGCCAACATCATCGATTAAACAAAGGAAATGATATTTGCATTAACGTGTGAATCTCCATCCATTCTTGGTAGCATGTAATATATTCAACTGCTCAGCTCTAGCTGTCCTTGTAGCCACATTACCATATTATTCAAATGTATCTATCATTTATATGTAAATAGACAAGATGAATGGCTTCGTCATAAGACAATAATTTTCATATGACAAATAGACACAGGCAGACATTAGCAAGATAAAAATGTTGCAAATATTCATTCTATTATATATATTTAAGGAAAATTGAAAACTATTTCAAATTTTTAAAAAAGCAGTGTGGTAATTACAAATGGGATCTTAATACATTTACAATACCAACAGCTAGTCTTCTCAATAAAAGTCTCCACCAATGTCATTTGTATCTTATAAATTACATGTTCTCAGATCCATCTGTGAAAATTGAGATGCTAATTATCATGGTTACATTTCATGATTCCACAGTTAAATGCTGAAGTGGTGCTACACAAATACCATATGTTTTTCTAAGAGAAACGAAGAAAGATTAATTATGAGTTCAAGTCCAAGTCTTCTAGCAGTAATACGCTCAACACAATAAGATCATTACATTGTATTATGCATATTGGAAGTTTTAATTAATAGCTGAAATACCAAGTGAGGGGAAAAACTATGAAGTCTAAATTGTAGGTATCAGGCTCTGCTCCACCAAAAAAAAAAAAAAAAAAATCTAAATATGGATGCCTTTGAAAAAATAAGTTAAAAATCCCCTCCTGCATCAAAAAAACCCACTTTTATTGTCTGTGAACTTCCTTTGCTGGAATAATCACCATCATGCTGTTTAATACTATTTGATAAACCTAAAAATTATAGTGTATTGTAGTAGCAAATAGGTTATAGATATATATATCTAATGAAAATTCAAATTAATATTTTTAAGGATTTTTCTTTAAGATGTATATCATTCAAAATTATGCAAAATTAAGTCTCATGTATTCAGGTAAAATACTCATTTCAGTATAGCAACCTAAAAATCAAACTCTATGATCATACTATAAGATTTTTACTCATGTCCATCAAAATCTGAATTCTTATTTTACTCACCACATATTCAAACACGAGTGTCAGCGTCTCCTTGGTGTGGATGATATCATGAAGCAACACTATGTTAGCATGCTTTAGTCCTTTCAACAGAGAGGCTGCAAATAAAGTGGACAGAGAGACAATTGATCATGGGTAACAATCAACTGATATCTTTCATTATCATTTTGGGACATTGTCAGATAAAATGTACCTATTTTCCGATTTTCCAAGCCAATAACAATTCAGAATCAAAGGCAGAGGAACTAGGTTTTTGTTTAGATGAAGCTCCACCATACCCCATACCCCCAGTTATTTGTTATTAATCTCTAGTTAGATTCCATCACAGTCAGAGAGTATACTTGGTGTGATATCAACTCCTTTACATTTGTTAAGGTTTGTTTTATGAGCCAGGATCTGGTTTGTCTTGGTATATGTGCTAAATATATGCAATGTACACAGTTGGGCAAAAGTAGGTTTACGGTTGTGAGTATTCGAATCACAGAGCTTATTCTTGTATTATTATTTATTAATTATTGTATTATTTTCCATACAAACAACTGTAAACCTATTTTTGCCCCACCCTATATATTTTGCTGATGTTGGTTAGAGAGCTCTATAAATGACAATTAGATCTTGCCGGTTGGCAGTTTCTATCAATGACTAAGAGAGGAGTGTTGACATCCCCAACTGTAATTTGGAATTTTTCAATTTCTCATTTAAATTCTACCAGTTTTTGCCCGGCCGGGCGTGGCTCAGTGGTTGAGCGTCAACCTAGGATCCAGGCGATCAGGGTTCGATTCCCGGTCAGGGCACAGGCCAGGGTTGCGGGCTCGATCAATGACTCTCTCATCATTGATGTTTCTATCTCTCGCTCTCTCCCTCTCCTTTCCTCTCTCTGAAATCAATAAAGGTATATTTAAAAAATAAAATAAAATAAAAAATCAATTCTACCAGTTTTTGCTTTGTGTATTTTGAAGCTTTGTTGTTTACTATACATACATACATCAAGTACTGCTATGTTTTCTTTGTGAATTGGTCCCTTTATCAAAATATAATGTCTTTGTCCCTGGTAACTTTCTTTACTCTGAAGTCTGTCTGATGTTAATATAGCTACTCCAGCTTGCATTTGATTAGTGTTTACATTGTGTATGTTTTTACATCTTTTTGCTTTAGGTCTACCAATATTGTTACATTTGAAGTGAATTTCTTATAGACAGCATATTGTTCGGTTATGTGTTTTTTTAATCCATTCTGCCAATATCTAACTTTTAACTGATAGTTAAACCATTTAAATTGAATGTAAATGTTAATAAATTGGGTCACCTGTCATTTGGATTTATTTTTTCTTGGACACCATGTGATTTAGTCATTTCTGATTTGATTTTGTTTTTTCTTCTGTATTTCCCAGGACTTCTATTAACTCTAATGTCATTTCATTTTGACTTTTGTTCATTTCTCTTGTAAGAATTTGTATTTCCAGTTTAAGGTGGGTTTTGTTTGTTTCACGTACACAAGTGCCTAAATTAAAACAACTTAGATTATAGTGTTGTATACAATTTAATTTCATGATGATTTTCTAAAAAGCATTTTTATCAGCAGAAACACTGATTTACATTTTCTGATGCTTTACAGCAGTTGCAGCGATGTGGGCCACTTTGTTTGATTACTATTCACTCAATGGCCTGGGCTCTTAGCTTGAGGACCCTTTTCAATCAGTTTCTCCCTCTTCTATGCAGCTTTTATGGATGGTGCTAGTGGGATCAAAGGGGACGGTTTAGTGTGTCTTCTTTCTTGTTTGTATAGGGCCCTTAATTTCTCCCTTTTCTTTCCCTCTCTACTTTCACTGTCATGTCTTTATGAGGGTAGCATCCTTTCTCTATGTAACTGAGTCTCTCCCAGAAGCAATGTTTTTCAATGGCTGCCAGTTTTGGTCCCTCTCACTTTTGATCTCCATTCCTGTAGACAGTTCTGTGAGCTATATGAAGTCCCAGCTTTCTCTTTCTGGAGTGATTTTCTCCACGCTTTGTCTAAGTCTTCCATGTCTCTCTACTTTTTTTACAGTCTCTGAAACCTTTTTGTAAGCCACCCCTGCACCACTCTCTGTAACCACAGGCTTATTGCTGTTTCCTAATGCTCTTGAATTTGTGGATTATGTGTGTTTTATTTGCTCTCTCTGTTGGATTTAGGACATTTGGAGGAGTGTGAGTAAAAATATTCAGAATCAAGCATTGTCCTCCAAATCTCATGCCTTAGATCAAGGCCCAATAAACAATAGCAAATCAATAAATTTACTGAATGCCATTCATTTAAGGTCCCCAGTGGGAAATACATATCTAGGGACCTCCTGACCATGTTGGGCAGGGCTTAGTCTATTCCTTGAATGAGAAAAGGGTCTGCTGTCATCTGGCACAGTGGGAAATACATATCTAGGGACCTCCTGACCATGTTGGGCAGGGCTTAGTCTATTCCTTGAATGAGAAAAGGGTCTGCTGTCATCTGGCACGTCTTCCTCAACTTTGACCTATCTTCCTTTGACTATGAGACCAGTACTAGCTCCAGATCTCAGTCTGATGACAGATGACAATTATTTTCAACACAAGGCCCCTTAATATCTATGCCTCAAAAATCCAGAGAAAACCAACTAACAATATTGGCAATTTCAAGATCTGAGCAAAGAACAGCTGGTTCTGCCTCTTAAATTCCATTCTTTCCCCTACAAGCTTCCTTTCCTGTGATTAAAAACAGGAATGAGACAACTCCTCCCCCTTAATCACTCATTGTGACACTGCTAATCTGAAAAAAAATTGTATTGTTTAAGATTTCAGCTTTTATAAATAACACCACAAAGGGCATAATTGAGCTTTGAAAAATATTTCTTTAGGAATATCTCTCTATTATTATTACAAAAAATGAAGTTTCAGGGTAAAAAGACATGAGCATATTGTAAAACATCACTTATAATTAAATAATAAGTAGATGTGGTCTTATATCTTCTCTGTATAAGAATAAAAGAACCACGAAAGATGAGGAAATATGTAAAAAATACTGAACCATGCAAGTAGCCCATCTTATCAAATAATCAAATCCAAAGCTTATTAAATTAATTTATGAGCATTTTATATATTAAAAGCACAAGTATAATTTAGGAATAAATTCTTCTTCATCCCTCAGTAAGACCAGAAATAAACAGAATTATCTCCTTTACATCAATCACCATTCACGCACAATACTCAAAAACAGAAGCTTCCTCTATCATCATTATTTATTTTACTAATACTGTGTCTTCTATTTTGATTTCTGGCACACAACCTGGAGAGAGAAAAAATGTTCTGCATGTGTTCCGTCATTTATTCAAGTATTTATTCCTAACCTAGACACTGTCATTGGCAGCTCTGGACAAACCTTGAACCCTCGATACTAATAGTGCAAAACCACATCTTTTAAAAGAAATTTATAACACCAAGCACGAACCCTAATGTAAACAATGAACTTTGGACAATAATGATGTGCCAATGCAGGTTCATCAATTGTAACAAACATACCACTCTGGTGAGAGATGCTGACAGTAGGAAAGGCTTGGGTGGGTGGAGTGGGTTGGGCAAGGAGTATATGAGAACTCTCTGTACTTTCCACTCAATTTTGGTGTGAACCTAAAACTGCTTCAAAAATATATTTTTTAAAAATAAAAAGACATACCCATGTTTTAACATACTAAGAAAAAAAGAAAATCTAAATTATTTAATATTTTACTCAAATAAAATGATATTTTAAATATATAATCACCATACAAAAGAGGCTGTACTGGGCTGGGCAGTCCCCAGAGAAGACAGAGAGGTAAAGCATGTAGACTGTTAAGTTTTGGTATGACCTCAAGGCATGTGAGCTCCTGTTCTTACTTATTGTTATTGCTATAAATTTCCGTTGTCTTCCCCAGGCAAATATGTTTCAGGGCAATACACGATATCCCTAATCCCAAGATAAATTTTAATAAACACATAACTGGTCCAAAGAAGGCTATTCGGACTGAAAATTACTTGGTGTGGCTGGTTCAACACTAGAAGACAAGAAATGTGTTCCTTGTGAAGCCAAATCAGAAGCATTGTTGTGTGTGTGTGTGTGTGTGTGTGTGTGTGTGTGTGTGTGTGTGTGTGTGTTTTTCAAGGCCAAGAAGTCTACGTTATCATGGGAAGGTCTTCTCTTTCGCCTAATGTATATCTGCCATGGGACGTTAGTTTTACACACTAAAAACCTTAGAGTTAAAACATCTACAAATTAGTTTTATCTCAGCTTTGTAAGTTAGCATGCATGAGAAAATAATTAAAAAATAACAATTAAATCACAGCACTTGAACTTGGAAGAAAAGTCCACTATATAGGCTTATGATACTTTAGTATTGTTAATTTCAATAATTTATAAACTTCCTTCTTTTACTAATTCAACTGGCCTATCAGCCTTAAATAATTAAAGCTTTATTAAATAGCTAGCTTTCAGATATTAATCTGGAGACCAAACTTCACATTTGCTCACTTTTAAAATAGACATTTAAAATGTTAAATGGCATTTTACAAAGGACTCTTGCCCCTGCACTAATCTTCAGAGGCAAGCTCATCCTCAGAGAGTGATATTTCAGACCACAATAGTATATTTGATAATGATTACCAGGCACCTACTTCACACATAGTCTGTACAGGAACATAAATAAAGTGAAATGAATTAAGGACCAATGAATTGCATGTTGTATAAAAGAACCTGGCTTTGTGAAGCAAGTTTTGGAAATGCATTACACAATATCATTTGTAATCTTGTCCAATTTCATTTTTCAAGTTATCCCTCAGCTTGTCAAATTAACTGATGATCCATCTTTATCAGCAACAACTTCAAAAAGGAACTGAAGCTTATATTTCAATGAGAATCCCATCCCTGAAGGATCCTTTGCTTTGGATTTTTAAAAATTATTTATATTGATTTATTTATTTACTCCCCTCCCCCTTTCTTCTCTCACCACTTGCACATAAATTCTTTCTCATTTCTCAAAGTAATGTCTTCATACCCATCATTTCCTATTGTGTTTCTACTATAGTTTCAGTAGAATCAAATGCCTGCCTTGGGAAAAAATATTTTCTCCTGTCAGTGAATAATACAGAAAAAAGTCATGCCATTTTTTACATGATAGTTTTGACCATTTTTACAAGAAAACTCAAAGCTTCCACATTTAATTCTAGTAAGTTTCAATTATTACAGGTTTTCGATTTCTAAATACATTTATATACACTTTAAAAACACACTATCAGTTAAATTAGTACTGACATCTGTATTTGAAAGCAAGCCCTCTTCCTTTTGAGATTAACATAATGAGTTCACATTTGGAAACGAATAGAGCCACTATTTTCAAAGCTGATGGCAGAAAAATGGCAGAGAAGGGCGGAAAACCGGCTGGGATATCCACCAACATGGGGGGGGTGGAGGGGGTGGCAGACCTGACTAACGTGGAGGCTGCCAAGGCAGCAGCCACTGTCCCCAGTAAGGTGCCAGGTACTGTAATCCATGCTGTCTCCAGGGCTTGCCAAGTCAGCCCAGTGATTAACACCTACCAGTCCCAGCACCAGTATGTCTCCCTGTTCAAGACAAACACTGTCAAAATAATTTTCCATGTAATCCCACTAATACCATAAATATACCACATGTTATTTTCTTATCGTGTATATACAAAACAAATCCTGTAACACTAGCATTCATAATTTCAGCACTCCTGGCTTCCTCACAGATTCTGAGAAAACATATGGCAACGTTTGAAATTCATTTCACCAGTGAGGTTTGAAAAGTTGTAATTGCACATGATGTAAAAGACTTGTAATTAGGGTTGAGGGTGAAAATTCTAACAATAGTTTTGGGGTTGTGATGTTGAAACAACACAAAAACAGAAAAACACTGTTGCTCCTAAAGATAACTGTGCCTCTGACAAAGTCCCAGCAGGATATAAGGACACAGGGAGTCCTTCCTTAGTTTGGTAGCAGGATTCAGATACCCAACCATCAATCATATTGAAACCTACCCCTCCCACTCAGAGAATAAACATCTCCAGTTTCCACTCCAGTTTGGAAGAGATAAATTCTACCTAAACTCCAACCTCATCATGATAACAATACATTTTTAGTTAACAGAAAAATTCAACAGTATTTCATTTTATCAGGTTCGCACTGCCATGGCTATTTTTCAAAGCAATGTTAATAAAGAAAAGACGAACAAAATCTTTCTTTAATATTTCAGATAGTCTTCTTGTCCATTGTTTGACATCCTACTAGGAAAGGGGAGATCACAAATAAACACAATCCATCCTTGTTCACTCCCGCTTTAGCCTCTGGAAAGAAATAGTGCATCCACATTTTCTTCTGTTCAGTGAGGTAGACCAGAGGCACTGCTACCTGACTTCTCTAGGAGACAAAAGTTACTACCCAAGGAGCCAACCATGTCTCAGGCATGTTACAACCACAATAGACATGGATTTTTTCTTCAAGCCCACAGCTAGATAGCTCTAAGGGTGTGAAGTTCACTTTACACTAGAAATAATAAAACTAGATATATAGACAGGGCCTAATCTATTCCTTGAATGAGAAAAGGGCCTGCTGTCACCTGGCAGGTCTTCTTCAAGTGTGATCTATCTTCCCCCTCTACTATGAGACCCGTACTAGCCCCAGGTCTCAGTCTGATGACAGATGACACTCATTTTCAACACAAGGCCCTCTGATATCAACACCTCCAAAAACCCAGAGAAGACCAGCTAACAATACTGGCAAGGAGCAGCTGGTTCTGCCTCTTAAATTCCATTCTTTCCCCATACAAGCTTCCTTTCCTGTGATTAAAAACAAGAATGAGATGACCTCAACCCCACCCCATAATCAGACTCACTATGACATTTGCTCATCTCAAAAAAAAAATAATAATAGATGGTTTAAGATTTCAGTTTTTATAAATAATTCCACAAAGGACATAATTGAGCTTTGAAAAAATATTTCCTATGAATTATCTCCCTATAATGAATTATGAAATTGTATGGAAAAAAGACGTGAACATAATTATGTTACTTGTTAAATAATAAGTGGATTTAATCTTATATCTTTCCAATTCCTTTTCAGAATAAAAGAGCCATGAGAGACAGGAAAACAATACATAAAAACTAATGAACAATTACTTTCAATGAGAAGTTCTATCTCACTTACTTGCCAGTGGATTCTGAGTATTTTCATAAGTAAAATATTCTGAATGGTAAAATCTTACAGGCAAATCACAACAAAAAAAGATTACATGCAGAGAAAAGACAAGATTGCCTGTTTAACTGTGTCTGTGATGAATAAATGGTCTAGAGAGAGACAGGCAGAGATATTTGCATACCCTGAGAACTGACGCACAGCTCCAGGTTAACTTGTGTGTGGCACTGCACGGTGTGCGGCCTACTCAGCTGCATACTAGGATAAATATTGTGGTTCTACTCCCCTTAATGATATGTAACCTTATACACACACACATGCACATACCATAAACTACTAATTGAAAAGTGGAACAATGAGGTTTAAAATGGAATTGTATCTTTGACACCATTTTTGCTTTGTATACTTTATACATACATACATACATACATACAAAGAGTCAACTCTGCTATGGGGAAAAAAGGTCATAGCTAACCCAAAACACAAGCTTAAAACAAATGTGATGTCATATAAACTTAATTTAGCTAAAATCACATGCAGAGTTTAGAGATGTTTTTTGTTCAGCAGCTGTTGTCCAAATGTGGAAAGATAATACAACAGTTGGGAGTACCTTACAAATATCATAAATTGCTTTATAACCATCAGAAAGTCTACTGTTTTGCTTGTTCCTTAGCTGAGCTTTTTAATCCCACTGCATATTCCTCCTGCTCTGCTCCCCTCCTGAGTTCCCCAACGTCACAGAGCTGAAATGAGGTACTGGAAACTACAGCCTCAACCGTTCCCCCTGCCATCCATACCTGTATCTCCACCACTTGACTCCTGGCAAAGAGCAGTCACCTGGGGGCTATTTCCACCTTGCAGCTTCACAGGACCACACAGACTGCGTATTAAATCACTTCAAAGGTCAAATTCCTCTACAGGATAGCTTAACCACTTGAAACTGCCAATACTTGACATTTTTGACCTACTAACAGCAATTTCGCATGGTTCAACCTAAGGTTTACTTGGTTCAAAGCAATTTTAACTTTTTCACAAATGCATTGTTACTTTTTTACCACTGTTAATATTCAAACCAATTAATCTGCCACCAAATGACCAGGAATTGACTCTGCATAGAACACAAAAAAGTTAGGAAAAACCTGTTCATCAAACTATGGTCATTGTTGAAAGGAGGGATACAGAAACAAGTTAGTTTTCTACATGAACCTTTCTATACAATTTGAATTGTTTGTGGTAAAGATATATCCCTTTTAAAATAAAAAGCATCTGGAAAAGTTCTTTATAACAAGCTAATTGGCTAAAGACACTGAAATAATACTACAAAAGGCATACAAATGTTTAACTGAACAATTAATATGCAACCACAACACAACAACAATAATGAATCAGTAAAACTACAGTGTGATTTGTCACTACTAACCCCCACTCCCTGGGGTATGGGTATAAATCCTTGTAGTATAAGGGTCTCTTTTCCTATCCTGGAATACAGCAGGCCCTGTATCAGTCTCTAATTTGCTCTATCACATGTTAATCCAAAAAACCGAAACGATTTCTTATCTAAACAGTTACTTACCGGCATTAAGATTAATTTGCTCAGTGCCAAAGATTCTAATTTTATTGTCTCTGATTACTCCCAGTTAAACTTGTAGATGACCCACCAGCTGCCATTCTGTACTGTAGCTAATCTGGTTCCTATTTGCCACTGGGAAGATCCACACACATGCAGGTAGTATGTGACTGATACACATGTGGTTCTTCTCGAATGTAAAGGTCTTGCTACTAACTTCTGCAGAAACAAATGTTGCTAAGCAACAGGGTTGGGAATAGTAGTGGTTATGCTCCAAGTACTGTCTTTAGGCAGAAAAGAGACAACTCAGGAGCAAAGGGTTTACCAGAAGACTTGACAATCAAAGAGTTGTTTTTTTGTCTGGCTATAAAGACTAGGTTTAGAAGCTATTAGGTGGTTTACTTTATTTGAACTATTTTATACTGTATTATATGTGGGTTCATGTTCAGTCTGTAAGAAAATGACAAACTATGCAATGAAAGAAAAAGATATGTGGTTTGTCACCAAGCTCCTTATGTCTTCTGGTTAAAAAATAAACATTTATATCATAATAGCTATCACTGTTTGGCTATACTTAAATCAACTTCTCCCACATGAAGTATGTGAATAGCTATTATTGTATTCTTTTACAAATATAAAGATAAGTTGAAAGTCAAAAATATTTTCTTTGTCATGGCTGCAAGTCCTAGGGCCTAAGGGCCTGCACATAGGACACTCGGCTTCATAAGATACCAGTCAAGTGGTGGAGCACTGTCAGAATCCTCCAGAAAGCAGGGTAATTTTATAGATTTCCGGACACAGGGGACTCTATCTCCACCCACACCCTTTGTCCAGAAGTAGGTCGTTTATGTCACCATAGCCACAGCCACAGGCCCACAACAAGGTGCTGGTGGGCCTTCAACCACCTACATCAGAGTCAACTGGTGTGCCGCCTCATATCAACGCAAATTCATCAGGTCCTATTCCAAACCTACCAAGTCAAAGCAGATGGGGATGGGGCCAAAAATCACCCAATAGGTATCTATCTAACATCTACTATATGGCAATCACTATTCAATACTTAGGTATCCCAGCCCCACCCTACCCCACCTCCCCCATCCCCCTCCCCATACACACACATACAGAGCCACTGAGATAGATTCCATCTAAAGATATAATATCTTGAGCCAGAAGGCAGAGGAAAATCTTTATTCTGAAAATTTTACGGTATTCTGATGTGTGTGGGTTTTTCCCTGTCCAGTTCAAAAACCCAAAAAAAATGTCAGCTCATAAGGTTTTTCAATATGAATAGAATGTTGATAAGGTCAGGGGTGTATGGCCTTTTCAATCACACAACAATTTCTAAAATCTGTGAAAGAGTACCATTTTATGTAAAAAAATTTGCAATAAGTACATTATCAGATCCAGTGCTTTAAGAAACAGATACAATTAAAAGATCTAGAGACACTATAAACAGATTATTATCACAAAAGGAAGAGCAATGAAAAATATAAAAAATTTTGATGGGGTTAACTCTTACCCTTGAATATCCTCTGCATTGAAATTCCAAACATGCCACTACTTCCTTTGACTGAACTACAAAGTCAAAGCTATAAAATTTACAAACTACTGTATAATTCTGTGGAAAGTGCACAGTCTCAGAACCCTGTTCCTCACAGCATCAGTTAACCTTCAAGCAGTCATGTGATCTTCACCCCAACAACCCTATGACGAAAGAGCCGACCATCCACAGGCCTGGACGAGGCCTTGAAATCCTTCCTGCTGCCTCTAGCAGAGGGGCCCTGGTGGGAAGCCGAGTTCATTTCAGCTCTGAGAGCTCAGCCACTATGGCAGGTCGCTAATACAGAGTCCCACTTAGCTCCCCCAAGCAGTGCTTTCTTCTGCTCAGCTGCTCTTGACACAACATTTGGCCCACTCTAGCCCCACGGAAATATTCAGAAGTTTTACTAGATATTGAATCTAAGACAAGCAATTCAGGATCCAGTCAGAGACCGCCTTCCCATCATGTGCTGGCAGGCCTGGCAAAGCTGTCTCTGACTGCTTTCATTTCTCTCTGTTTCATGAAGGAGGCTTTTCTATATTTGGAAATACACAAAAGCGAGAAAAACAAATATATAAAGAGCAGAGTGACATCTCAAGTGTTCAGTATTCAGAAGCCTATGGTGATAAAAAATAAAGCCATTTATGCAAAGTTACATGGGCCAAATGTTATTTAAAAGTTTGGGGAAAGGCTTTACCCAACCTTGCTAACTCTCTCCTATGCTAGAGAAGCCACTTTGGTACAAAAATAACTTTTAAAATTTTTATTAGAGTCTCATATTGTCTTTTTTGGCCCTGGCCAGGTAGCTCAGTTGGATAGTGTGTCATCCTGACACACCAAGGTTGCAGGTTCAATCCCTGGTCAGGGCACATACAAGAATCAACCCATAAATGCATCAGCGGAACAACAATTCAATGTTTCTCTCTCCTTTCTTCTCTCTCTATAAAATCAACAAAATAAAATAAAAACCCATTGTCATATCTTTTTAAGAGTCTCTAGTACTCAGAAACTGGCAACAACTTAAGAGCGCTAGGTTTCATGAAATGTATTATAGAAATGCTTCTGATAAAACATTTATCTATTATGGTAACTATATGAGTAAAGTAAAAAGTCAGTTGCACATTATATATTTTATGTTTCTAAATTAGCAAGGTAACTTCAGATTGTCGTGATAGTTAAAACACAAACAAAAAACAGCCATTCAAGGAAAGGACACAGGGGAAGGAAGAGGTTTCTCTAGTATGGTCTCAAATTTTCTAGAAATTTTGCACCTCTATCTCCACCACTGCCAACCAGGAGAATTGGATGAAGGGATAATTCGATCACACATTCATGTAGCTAGGAAACTGTCTGACTCCTGACACTTTGAGCTTAAAATGTTGTGACAATGGAAGGGCTTTTCTTAGTGTCTCTGTCCCTATGCTTGTGACTGGTGCTGACAGAGGCTCCTGCTCAGACAACCTGCTTTTCCATACAGAAGGCATCCCCTGAGAACTGTGATGAACAGCCACCCGTTACTGGCATTAGCATCGTTTTCTCAAACGTATTCCACCCCTATTGGCCCACATTTCCTTTTCTAATAACATTTCATCTTGTTTCATATACATTCACACACACACACACACACACACACACCACTATATGTAAAATGTGAATGCACTGAATACATCTGTGATCTTACAGGGTGACTGACTCATCACGCATGTGTGAAACCATCCTCGCAGAATTGTAAACCTGAGCGTCACCATCAAGAGCATCTAATCCAAACCTTCATTTGACAACTGGGAAAATAAAATATACAGAAAGCTGGCCACCGGTCTCAAGCCCTGACTTCCTGACTTCCTGACTCCTAATACAGTGCTGAAGGGGGGGAAAACCTGAAGCTAAAACGACTAGAAGGACACCAGATATATCTCAGATATATCTGTGCAACTGTTCACTTGCAGCATCACCATCTGGACTAAAGTGGTTTAAAGAGACAGTAATAAGTAAAGAAGAGCGCTAAAGAGGAATTTGCTGTTCAGATTGGGGGTTTTTAAATTGCCTTTACCTGATCAAGTCACTTCTCTTTTTACACCCCTTCAAGGGCTGCTTAACAGGACTCACAAGGACCTGCACAATAGGACTCCTGGTGACAGGGGGTCAGCTCCTCTGGCCCCCTGTCCCACTCTGAACTCCAGCCACATGGTGCTCCTTGCAGATTTCCAATTCGCTGTGTCCCCTCAGACCTCTGGGATGTTGTCTCTTCTGTTCCTTCTCCCATAGCCTCTGAGCCTCCCGCATCCTGGCCATCTCTTCAGATCTTCAATTAGCATTCATTTCCTCTGGACCCCTCTGCTGACCCCCAAGGCTCGAGGTAGGAGCATTTGCTCTCAGTCCCTCAGCACCATCAGTTTTCCTGAGTTATAATTACCTGATGACCTATTTCCACCTCTCTGTATCCCCACCTGCTCATTATTTGCTCTCACTCCCACTGTGCTCATTGCACTCAGTTCGGTGCTAAGTTTACGAAGACGCCTATTAAGTGAAGGTTGCACAGTGCATGTGCAAATGAGAAAAATAAAATCCTTAAATGATCTTCCACAAACTGCCGCAAGCAGCACAGCCCCCAGCATTGCACTGTGCTGCAGACCCGTTACCTTGTGGCACCGTGTCTAGTTCAGCCTAGATATGGTGATCAAAATAAATCACTCTCGTTTCTGTAATAACTGACAAACACACGGAGCCTATATAGTTCACTCAATTTTAAAAGAAGCGAAGAAACCTCCTATAGGGTATCACGAGCAGCTCTCCTTTCACAGGCAGGTGAAATGGTGCACACTAAAGTTGTAACAAAAAAGGCACTATTTAATTTCCACTCACATTTCAGATTATGGCAAGATGGTAAAATATTTGTTTGAAACTGTAATTTATTTCTAAAAGCTCTTGTTAGAAATGAAAATTACATCCTAACTATTTACCCAGCATGAGATAAGCACATAAATAAGGCAGCATCAGCGAGAGAAGGAAGAGGTGTCTAAACCATACGTAGGCTTACAGCAGAGTTCGATCCAACCCACAGACCTGAGGTGCTTGGCCTGTGCAATGTTTTAGAAATGTAGTGAGTATTTAAAAACTGGAGGATTCCATGCAACATGCACAACTTTGGCTTTTCCACATCTGTCCAGATCACAGTCCTCACCTACCCTGCATGGGGAACTAGGCGAGTGCTGTGTCTGTATCTTTTCCCCCTTTCCTGCTACCTCAGCAAACAGATGTCTTCTTCCCAGGTTAGCACCTGAGGTCCCGCTCAGTTTGATGGATCCAGAGCTGTAAAGGGAGACGGCCTCCTGCAAACATCCCTGGCGCTTGTGTGCAGAATGCTCAGCAACAGCATGGACGGTGGCACCTCAGAGAACTGCCTTACCCAGACCCCCACCTTAAGCAAAATGCCTGCACCTGGTAGGTGAGAAGCACACAGGTAACTTTACTACCACAGGTCTGTGTACGTGCTGAGAGAGGGTAACATGTGAACAACTAAAATACTAAGGCAATGAAGGGGAAGGAGAGAGAACTGCAACTGGAGCAGAGGCACCTATGCGTGTGCTCTAAGGAGGTAGAACAGTCTAAGCTCAAGGAACACGGTTGGGGGAAATAACAAGAGTCATAAAGGGCAGGAGGCCTTATATACCTTTAGTTAAAAAATAAGCTATAAAATAAAATGTCTGAAGGAGAGTAATGAGGACAATGTTTGAGACAAAGGTTTGCATGTCCATTTCTCAGGTTCTTATGGAGCTTAATTATTTTTGGATACAAAAAAGAAAGGGGGTTAAACAGGACCTGAACTTCTAGAAGATTCACCCAGCAGGAACAGACAGAATGGACTGTCTTCAGCAAAGAAGTTCTTTCACATACAAGTCACCCCCTGAATGTACTATTCTAGTGACAACTTGACAGGACAGCTGTTAATGGACAGAAACCAGGTCACTGCCATCCTAGCTCAGTGACATAACAGTGTCACCAAAGGGGGGAAAAAAATTCTCATTTTATTTTTTCAGAAATATTCACATAGGTATAATAATAACGGAAATGAAAATGCACATGTCTAATAAAAGGTTAGCATTGAGTGGTGCCCGTTACTTGTCATGTAAATAATATAATTTACTACAAGTCTTATGAGATGATCTGTGGGGAATGCATTCAAACCAATGGCACCAGAAAAGAGGGCTAGCAAAAGCAACCTCCACTTGTATGCATGCTCTACATCTGAAAATTGACATTTTATTTCCTGCAAGTTTTAAATTTCCACTTCATTTTGAAGGAAAAAAAAAAAAGGATTACAAAAGGAATTCAAGTAAGGAACTTACTCAATTTTGTGGTGGAAATTTCCCCCCTGAAAATGTTTCCACTTAATGACTTTACTTATACTTATTTAATTTTTTAAATTTTTTTTTTTATTTTCCAGTTACAGTTGACATACCATATCACATTAATTTCAGGTATACAACCTAGTGACTAGACATTTATCTAACTTATGAAGTGATCAGCCCAATAAGTCTAGTAGCCATCTAACTCCATCCATAGTTATTACAAGGTTATTGACTACACTTCCTATGTTGTACTTTCCCATATTGACTGTGTTTATAACTGGCAATTTGCACATCATAATCCCTTCACCTCACTTAATGATTTTAAAAGATGAAGAGTAAAATGAAACCTTTAAAATAAGTGGAATAAAAACACTCATATCCATAAGTGATCAACCAGATTTACATAATATAATTTCTATCATTTAAATACCTTCAAAATTTAGAATGTGTCGTTTTAAAGCTCAAAGATACATGTCATGCAACACTTTCTTATAAAATGTTAAGAGAACTCATTCATTCATGCAATAAAAGTTTACTGAGTAGATACTATGTGTGAGGCACTGGAGACACATACGTGAACAAAAGACACATAGAGCAAAATATCCTGCCCTCGTGGTGCTTATCTTCTACTGGGGAATGACAAAGAAAAAATAAACAGAAAGAAGAAAAAGGTACAAAGTATGTAGTTTGTTAGAGTGTAGTAAACAAAGGGAGAAACATAAAAGACTTCCGTGCTTGGGTTTTCTCTCTCTTTCCCTGCTGGACATGACCGGGAGCATTCCAACGGCCACCGTGTGACAGGGAGCTGCACAGAGATGGGGAGGGGAGGGGGGAGTGTCACACAGCATCTGGAGCCCCACCTCTCCTCCAGACTTTTAATCGTGTGAGATAATACATTTCCTTTTCATTTAAAACGGGGGTGAACATCGTGTGCAGCTTGCAGCCCAAACATTCTGATACATAAATGGCACTGGGATTTTCTTGTCCATCATTTGTTGACTTTAGAGACGGTTAAGATCACATGAACAAAAATCTGGAGCTTAGACATGAAACATTTATTTCTACCATCTTTTTTTAATATGTGTGCAAATAAAACATAAGCTAGAAAACAGAGAATTTTCTATCAAGAATTTCTGAGAAGTTAACTTAAGCTTTGTCCTTCATTGTAGATTAAAACTTGAGATCCTGGAAAGTTAAACCCCACTGGCCAGCGTCAGGGTTTATTTATTAGCAGATTTCAAACTCACCCTTCCTAACTGCCAAACATCACTACACTTCCACAGGCAGACTCTCCCCAGGCTCCAATATTAACCGCCTATGCAATTAGCAATGAAAGTGCTTTTCTAATTTTCCAATATCTTCTGGCTGAACTTGCACAGGCTTTTTTGGTCTGTTGCTCTATTAATATGCCTGTTGCAAAGTCAAGGTACAATGAGGGGGGAAAAAACTTATTTTTTTTTTAAATCTATTACCTTTTAAACTACAACATCAAAATTAAAACTTGGTAGTTCTGTGACAATAGGTTGAAAACTCTTACCATTTCCTTAGCAAAATTTTCAGAATGCTCTATCAATAGAAGATTGGGGCTGAGATACAGTTCAGTAAAAACTAAACTATCCTATACACGACATAGTAAAAAACTTCATTACCTGAGGCAGAAATAATGTAAGAGCGATCCAGATTAATTCCTGGCCACTGAATCTCCCTATACAAGGATTTTCCTACCTCTCATCAGAAAGTGAATTTTGGCTTCCAGGCCAGAAAGTTCTCAAAAGACTGGTCCTGGCTCTCTCAAGCACAGGGGAAGTTTCTTCATTTTCAGGGAATGGGGCTCCTACTTCAGGTGGCCTTGCCACAGGTCTGTGTCCAAAAGTATCCCCTGCCACCATCCTAGCACTAAGGGGACCAGAGCCACAGTGGCTTTCACATCCAGGATGCTTTTCATTCAAGAAAATGATCAGGTAGGTTATTTTTCCTAACAAACATTACTCTGAAAATTCAGAGCTGTACAAATGTCTCCCATATATACAAGGTCAACCTACTGAGACAGAGATTGTCAATTCCCAGTGGCTTAAGAATATCACCACTGATTAACCCTAATGAAATGAAATAATCAAGTCACTAATCAATTTTCTGATAAAATTGCAAAATTAATCTAAAAGTATCAAGATAAATCATTACTTTCAAATTTGAAGCTCGTACCTCACTGTGTGTGACAAGTATAGATGACTTACATTAAACTATAAGCATGTACTTTTTGAAGGGAAAGAAAGGGCTGGAGCTAATGACTAGAAAGCCAAAATATTAGAGCTGAAAGAGAAACAGCATTATTTGCTGCCAGTGTTTGGTTTCTATCAAATTCATATGACCTATAAGCAAACATCGGTAGCTCCCATTGTTATTGAAGATGTCAATTTAAGGAATTAGAATTTCTCTCATTACTTAAACAAGCAAACTAAATAATTAACAACAGAACACTCCTTAGAGTACAGTAATTATGTCTTGATCCCAATAAAACCAAGTGGGAAAACTACCATCGCTGTGCACATCTCTCCAATGAAAGCAACATTAATAAGGCCGGTGGTTTCCTGTGCAAGATATTGCACCAGAGCCCAGCAAATGCGTTAACGCTTCTTCATCACACTCTCACCCAACTCAGACCCTAACCGAAGGCTGAAGGAGTTTACAAAGCAGGATTCCTGGTTCCAACCTTTATTTCTAATTAGAAGAGTGCTCAGTGCTCAGCCATACGCTTGTTCCCTGTGATACCGGATTTTGTTACAAAGAGTGTCAATTGTGTGCGTAAGTGCATTTGTGTGCATGCACAGATGCACACAGATGTGTGTGTTTAACTGTCAGATTGTGTCTGACACACTCTGGTTCTTCGAGGGAAAGACCTGTTTTTTGTTTGAAATGCCTTTCCTAGAAGCTGCTGCTTTCTCCAATCTGAGCCACTCGTTTCCAGCCCTTTCCTTTCCGCCTTCATTTTCCTAGTGGGTTACCAAATTATTTTCTGGCACACACTCTCACTGCCTGCTTCTGCCTTGTGCTGGCTTCTTTCAAACCCTTCACTAGGCCTTCACGTGAAGATCATCAGACAATAAAGAAAGTGGACTCAAGACACCTAACATATCACCAAAACGTCAAATGCCAGTTTCGTGGGATCAAAATGGCATCTTGTGGGAAAACATATAACATAAAGTGCTAAATTTGGCTAATGCATAACTAAGAATTAGCACTATAAGAACTCAAAAGAACACAGTAGGAGCCGGTTGGATACATGTGAATTTTAAGCTCTGGTCTCTGCTAGCTTGTGACTTCGCTCAGGTGTCTCCTCATCTATGACATCTATGTCACAAGGACACCACAAGGAGGAGCTGAGGACATGTGAAACCCCTAGCAGAGTGTCCAGCACAGAGGGGGCACCCCATAAAATTTAGTTTCCTCTATTCCATAAGCATATGTCTGGAACTACCAGGCATTTAAGTAGCCTCAATTAACCACAATCCAGCTCCCAATCCTCCCAGTACTCTTGGGGCCACTGGGGAAAGATCAGAGCTGGGTATATAAAATGAAACACATCACTCCACCAGAAACTTCAGAAATAAGTGCTGTTATAGGTGAAGCTCCCTAAGAGGCAACTAAGTCACATGTTCAGTTACCTTCAAAAATTTAACAATATTACTTTTATTTTTAAATAACAGACTATTTTTAGAGCCGTTTTTAGGTTTATAAAAAATTGATCAGAACATGCAGAGGGTTCCCATATACCATATACCCTTTCTTCCCCCTTCTCACAGTTTCTCCAACTATTAGCATCTTTTTTTAGTGTGCTACATTTGTTACCACAGATGAACTACTACTGATCACTGTTTTGATTAAAGCCCAGAGGTCACTCTTTTTGTTGAACATTCTATGGGTTTTGACAAATGTGTCCACCATTACAGTATCACACAGAAGTTTCACAATGCAAAAATTATTTTGTATCAATTTCAAAAGGTAAAAAGCAAAAAATTCCATCAGAATCTCAGCTGGAAGATAACCACAATTTGGGGTCTTTCCTCCTATTTTTTTCTGTATGTATGACACCATATATGTATTAGTTGTGTGTGTGTGTGTGTACTCTTGTATATCTTTATTCACTCTCATTTTACTTTATACAGAAATAGTGTCAATGAAAAAGTAAAGAGACATCCCTCAGAATTTCCACAAATGCAGTATCGGCTAAATCTCTCAGTGGAGACGAGTTGTATACTTTTCAGCGTGTGAGAATCCATTTGTTAAGTGGTCTGACTCGGCTTGAACTGACACAACTCCTCAGAGCTTCTACTTGGTCCTTTCCTTGAACTCAGGCTACCAACTCCCCTTTTGTTTTCAACTCCCCACCCAGCAGCCCTGCCCAAGCAAAGCAAGGAATGGGAGAGACCACAGTTAAAAGACAAGAAATTATCTTAATTCCTGTTCTCCTGCCTACCTAACTCTTAATACATCTAAAGGGGTTGTATAAGTATTTTTAGGACAATGTCCTGTTCTGGTAGTTCTGTTGGATACTTTTGGCAAATCACTAAGGCTTTAAAGAAAACTGAAAGCTTTCTGATATTTTTAAGGTTCATGAACTTTCCAAACTTTGTTGTTCAAATGACAAGTAGGAATTAAGCTCTGGTCATCCCATGATTCTTGAAAATCACTCTGACGATCTCCCCAATGGGGACAACCATGCAGCTATCTTTCTTATGCATTTAAAATAAATCAGAGTTCTCGAAGAAGACAGATATGCTAGGCTAGAAAAGACAGGAGAAAAGAGTATCTTGGTTTGAGGGTGACAGCTTCCGGTGACGGTAACAAGGTAATAAGATAGCCAGTCCATTCTTAGACGGAACATAGATGTAGCCTGTCCTCAGAAGCAATTTACTTCCAGCCTCTCATCCATCTATCCCAAAGCTTAAATGACAGCTTAACTCTCACCCTTCATTCTTTGATATCTTTCCAGATGTCTACACAGTCGGCATAAAATAAATGTTGGTGGCACTGAACTGAATGTCCCAGCAAGCAGCCCTGTGTGTCAGTTCAGAAAGGAGGGATGAAGAATCATCATAATGGTGAGAAACAATTTCAAATAGAGAAAATTTTCACTATTCACAAGCATTCCACTTTGATTCTGAATGAAAACCATGCATAAAGCTGTCTAATAAATCACATTCCACTAAAACCAGTGGTTTATACCACTTTAGTGAAAGTAAGCACAGCGTTCGGTGGTGCCATTTGGAAGAAGTCTGAAAGATGACCAGAAAATAGACGTATTTGTTTCTTACATTTAATATGTGGTTTCTACAAGACCTTTCTAAAACCCTGGAAGCACCAATGTGCCATTCATTTCTGAGCCTTGAGAAACACATCACAGCGAGTAGAAACCATTAAGGTGAGTATTCTAGGGAAAAGAACAGATGGGATGGGAGGAAGGAAGCAAATGGGCTTCCCTGCTTACAACCTTTATCACTAGAAAGCTGTCTCGCTGTGGGTTCCACCACCCTGCAACAGCGGGACTGTTCATTATGGCTAATGAACTTCTTCGTAGGGAGCCAAAGGCATAAGCATAGAGGAAAAAAGCACAAAGTTAGAACTCTGGAGAACAGGCTATAGTCTCAATTCTACACTATTAGCTGTGCAACCTTGGCTAACTCAATTCACCTCTGGGACTTGTTTCCTTTCCTTGCCTCTTAAATAAATAGATGGGACCAGATCTCAACATCTTTTCTTTCTAGCTTTCTACAAAACTTTCTCACTTGACCACCAGCACATCCACCACAGCCAAAATGATTATGGTGAATGTATGTCCCACAATTTCTATTATGGAAACAACAGTCATACTGTACATGTTTTTTTATACAACACAAGTATTCCCCTCCATAACTCTTATATACAACCCACCCCAGGCTTGAAAAATCACTACACTAAAAGATGTTCAATATGACTTCTGACACTAATGTTTTCAGAATCTATAAACCTAAGGGTCATACTACACAACTCAAGCACATCTTCAGACCACAGATGGTCTCCACACATCCCTCTGAATCTGTCTGCCCACCTGCCCTGACAGGGGCAAGCAGGAACCTGAAAGGCAGAATCTAGTGGGGGAAAAAAAGAAAAAGAAAAAGTTAAACAAGGATGACTCTTTGGGCTTCTAAATCCATCTGATTCTCCGGCCATGCTCCTCTGGGTCCAACATGTCTTTCTCCCCTGGAGATGACCGCACCCAGCCTTTGACAGAAGACAAAAAGGACAAGGCGTTGAAGGGAGAGCGGTCGCTGGCCCGTCCCTAGCTCCCTCTATATAACCTGTACTGACTCTCACATCACATTCTAACATACGAAGTTTACCGTTCTGCATTCCAGAATTTTAGTCCATTTGTAAATATTACTCAAAAGTATTTTTCAGAAGTGTCCCACATCTAAAACCAGCTCTTCAGAGCACAGAAACTTTCTCGCACATAAACCTTGCACTTGATCATAGTGCCCAGAAATAATCACTGCTCTTTAGTCCATAAGACTGACAGAAATGGCTCAGTTATTTCATTAGACTTAAGAACTAAGTTTTAATATGGAGCCAGGTGTTCAAGAAACCCCTGAAGGGTGTGCTAATTTTTGTGACTTTGTATTTTCCCAATAGGGGAGGGTTGATTGCTTACATCAGATTTCAAGAGTCTGTAATCCAAGAGACGTGATCCAATAAAGTTAATAAAATAAAATAAAAATTAGAAATAAATAAATAAAATGACTCTTGCTACCCTAGTCAGATTATCTGGTACCTGTCTACCCAAACACTCTAACTCAAGAAAAAATCGACGACACCCAACCCCATGCTGTCTCATCTGGACTCCCCTCCATTCCCATCAACCAAGTAAACAAAAATCAACTTAATCACATTCCTAATTGTATCATTCATGTCTTCTTCATTTTCTAACGAGACACAAGCATCTTTTCTTAAAATTAAATTTATTAGGGTTACACTGGTTAATAAGATCTATACGTTTCAAGTGTACAATTCTATGATATATCATCTGTATGTTGTACTGTGTGCCCATCACCCAAAGTCAAATCTTCTGCCATTATCATATAATTGACCCCCTTTACCCTGTATTACCCCTTCCCCACCCCTCTTCCCTCAGGTACCATACTGATGTCCGTGTCTATGAGTTTTTGTTTGTTTCTCTTGTTGGTTCATTTGTTGCTCTCAGTTTTATATCCCAAATATGAGTGAAATCATACAGTTCTTGACTTTTTCTGACTTATTTCGCTTAGCATGACATAAGCATCTTGAAGGTAGAGACTATGTCTGGTAATTCTTATTGTGTCCCCAAAACAGTGGTTTCAAACATCAAAACTTAGAAAATGAGATCTAGGTACCTAAGCCCCGAAGATGCTGATTCAGCATCCTGTGTGGAATCACGGCCCCAATGCTCCCCAAGGGATTCTGATTTGCAGAATCCCTTCATGCCATTATTTGCTTAATGGCTTCACAAATCTTAGAAATGTGGTGGTTTCCAATATCAATCAACTAATAGTTGGAAGCATGGGTTTTTATAGAACATAAATGAGATCTGAATTAAAATAAGCCTATGAAAGATTAAGTGGCAGAGCTGAACCACACCCAGGCCCAGTGACTCTGAACCCCACAATCTCACTATTCCCCTATTTCTCCAGAGAAAGGACAAGGGCAGAGTCAGGATCTAGGCGCAGACGTGGTGGATGACAAGGTGAGGGCTGAAGATATGGGAAGCACCTGACTACTAGCACGAGAAGAGACTGTGCAGGGGGCCATTAAGCACTCTGGAAAGTTCACCAAGTCCTTACCCATGTGACCTACCTGGTCTCCACTGAGCAACCCTGGGGATAGAAGCCACTAACTACTCTAAGTTCTTTGTCTAAAAGAACTTCTCCAAAGCCTTTTATAGAAGCTCCTCTTAATGACCTACATTCTGAGCTAAAGTATTTCTATCAAACCTGACCTCAGGCCCATATCTGCTCAAGATAAAGTAGGGGAAATGCTTCCTGCACTGTATGGCACTGTTCAAACATAAGGGTTTGTTTTACCCTCGGTGATACTTCAATATTTAGCAACACAGTCTTTTAGTTTTTTCATCTTGGATGACATTTTTAATATTCAAACTTTAAGGGATTTTCAGATTTTTAAAAACACTCATCTTTTGTTAAATACTAGGTATTTACTATAAATTACTCTTTATGTAAAGTGGCTTATTTTAAAACTATGAACGGCAATGTCTAACGTCAATTACACACTGAAGATGACAAGTACCTTTAGCAACCCTAAGTCTTCGAATAATTTCAAATTTCCCATTTTATTCTTATATTTGTTCTTACACCACTAATTTTACTTCTGGTTTTACATAACATAAAGAAGCAAGGCACGTGGAAACTAGATTAAATCACCTAAGGGCCAAGGACAAGTGCTTTCATCAGACTCTCTTATGTGAAACTTACAGAAGACTCCCTTCAGCCACTTCATCACTAGGGACAGGTGATGCAGCAAGGGAGGTAGGAAAAAAGGTTATTGTAAGTAAGACAAGGTCAAGGGACTCTAAGACCAGGAAGTGAAATGCCTCAAAGTCACTTAAACCCAAATCCATCCATCATTCATTCAGTAAATATTTGAGTGGTTGCTATAAACCAGGCAGGCAAAGCCCTTGCTTTTATTGGGCCTTCACACATAATAAGAAAGTCATTCACTCATTTGTTCATTCATTCAGCAAGTATATTGTATTATAAGTGTTACTAGTGCGAGGAATTATGATAGGAGCTGGGGATATAGTGATGAGCTTGTAGCAATAAATAAATACACAGGGCTATGCCAGCTAACGGTAAGAACTCTGAATAAAAATTAATCAGTAAGAGACCACAGAGCAATGGAGACTGGGGGGGGGGGGGGGGGTGCAGGGAGGGAGTTTAAATGGAAAGGAGATTAAACATACTCTGAATATGTCTCTGATGAGGTAATCTTTGATGTGAGGGGCACGTTAATATGTCAGGGCAGAGAGTTACAGGAAGAGGCACAGTAAGTCCAAAGGTCCTGAGATATAACCTCATGTGGTCAAAGAACAAGGAGGCCAGTCTGGTTAAGGACACTGATCGGACATGAGGCTGGAGAGAAGCCAGGATCTAGAACATACAGGTAAAGAATCTGGATTTCAGTCTATTATGATAGAGGCATTGGGTTGATACTGGAAGAAAAACTTTTTGATCTGTGTTTTAAGATCATACCAACTGCTGTGTGGAAGGTAGGCTATGGACTGAAGGGGGTTGGGGATAACTATGAAAACAAACAAAAAGCCATCAAGAGGCTATTTAACAGTAGAGCCAAGAATGTGGTGAGAAGTTGTTAGATTTCAGATATTTCTGTAGGTGGAGCCAACAGGATTTATCAAGGGACTACATGTGGGGACTGAAAGAGGCAAGTCAATCCTAATAACCTAATCTAAAATTGTACTTCATAGTGAATCTTTTGTGAAAAGCCTTTAGTTGTGCTTGACACTCACTCTACTACTTAGAAATACACTTATACAGAATATAAATGTCACATAAGACATCCATATCTGAATTGTAAAAGGACATTACTTCTTTACCTTTCCTCAGTAAGCATGAATGATGGTCACTGTCCTGTCAGTAAGTCATTCAACAAGCAGATGAGATCTCAGTCAGACATAGCTGGAAACTCAGTCAGCACAGCTGTCATGAGCAAGACCTCAGTGTTGTGGCTGGAGATGGACAGAAGCAGGAGAGGGACAGATTTAAGGAGTATTAGATTAAATAGCCTTCAGAGTTCTGCCCTGACCAGACAGGAAAAATATAAAAAGAATACAGAATTCCGTGAGAAGGTGAAGAGATTAGATGAAAGAAGTGGCTCTGGATTTGGAGAATTGTAAATCCAAATGAGATAAAAGGATTATTTAAGAGTAGAGACCTGGAATCTTCTGGTTGTCATAGTAACTATACAAAATGGTACAGTTTGTCCTTCAGCGGCCTGGAGAGGTGCCCTGGACACCTCTGGCGGCCCTCCACCAGGTCTCAGATCTCGACTGGTAAGCTACCTGACTCACTTCATATAACAAGCCTGCTCTTCCTGGGATGCTAACTCTGAATCCCTCTGCGTGACAAGAACTCTGGGAATGTTTAATTTTAAGTATTCATGTAAGGATCAAATCAAATAAAATCAAACCCACAGTGTTAAACCTCTGAGGTTAAGTTTAGAAATCAGTGTGTAATCATTTGGATGTAGTTCAATATTTACTCAATACAGTATGTATCACGGTTAAGATAGTTTGCTATGTTGACAGACTATGCTTGTAGTTCCAATTTAATTTATTTTAAAATTGTGATTTTAAATGAAAAGGTATAAGAGAGTTTTACTAGGTTCTCACCACCACTGGAATTCTTAAGAGGAACTATATCAATTTTGTCTTATTAGATTTACAATAATAGTTTAAGTACTCGGAGAAGTTCTGGTCGTTAGATCAAGGCATTTGAATGCTTAAAAGCAGCAAATGTATTAAATTTATAAACGCAGTTTAAAAGTTTACGAGAATTTAATCTACTAGGACTCTTAATTGGGACTGATTAAGGCTGTTTATTGATGCTCCTCTCAATTGGTTTGAACTGTAACCATGCAGGGAAAAACATCCTTCCAGCTTCTCCATTCCCACCCCACCCCACTAACCCAGTGGCAGGAGACAGTCTGGTGTTTGCAAACTCTTGCTGGGCTCATACTTTAAATTTGAATAGTCCATCTTTCCCCCTCCAAACCTCTCATCTTCCCCAAAGGAATGGTTTATCTTAGCCTTACCTATATATTCAGAGTGTACTCATTCCTAGGTAAAAAGAAATTAAGTAAAGGGGTTGAAAACTATGTCCACACAAAATCCTGCACAAGAATGTAAATAGCAGCTTTATTCATAATTGTCAAAAATTGGAAGCAACCAAGATGCCCTTCAGTAGGTGAGTGGATCACTAAACTATGTTACATCCATACAATGGAATATTATTCAGCGCCAAAAGGAAATGAGCTATTAAGTCCTGAAAAGACAAGGAGAAACCTTAAATGCATATTAGTAAGTGAAAATAGCCAATCTGAAAAGGCTACATACTCTATGGTTCCAACTATATAACATTCTGGAAAAGGCAAAACCATAGAGACAGTAAAAGACCAACTGTTGCCTGGGGTTGGGACCACGAGTGAATGGATGGAGGATGCCCAGGGGGAGCACAGGGAATTTTTAAGGCAGTGAAACTATTCTGTAAGAGACAGTAATGGCAGGCACATGTCATTGTGCATTTGTCAAAACCCACAGAACTGCACAACACACAGTGAACCCTAATGTGAGGTGTGAACTTTTGTAAATAAAAATGTATCGATGAATTTGTTCATCAATTATAAATTCTGTGCCAGGGGAAAAGGGGTATATGGAAACTCTCTAGATTTTCTGCTCAATTTTTCTATAGACCTAAAAAAACAAAGTGTATTAATTTTTTTATTAAACACATATGCAACTGAGTATTCAAGTTTAGAGAAAATATCTAATAATAACAAATTTTAAAATGAGAAATTAAGCTTTTTTTTTTTTTTTTCTCCCCCAATCTTGCCTTCCTACTAGAACTGGCACCTCCACAGAAATAGCCAACAGCGGCCAGGGATACTGAGCTCATGAAGAAGGAAAGAGAGAAATCAATATTCATTAAAGAATTCAGTCAAATGAGGGCACAAATGACCTGTGAAGCTTTTTGGTTGCTAAATTACAGCATTTAAGAGCTTCTCCCCTAAATTACTGGAGGTTAAACTCAGATATTTACATACAATTCACTCCAACAGCTGGAATTAATTGGCATCCTTGCTCAGTTTCTCTAGAAAGAATTATTCTAAGATAGCTATAATTGCAAAAGCAATTTCTTGACATTTCTATCCAGATGACCAATTAAGACATGAACTTAAAAAGCAAAACTGCTAGGAGTTCTGACTAACAAAAGCATAACTACCACATTCTGAATGGTCATTTTTATGTTAATTTACTCTCAAATGATCCTTTCCAAAACATGAGTAATACAATTTTTAAACAATGATAAACTTATGATTAAGAATTTTGTCAGAGTCTTATTATCAAGAATTTATTAAAAATAACTCGCACATTTTCCAAAGTCCCTAACATTAAAGTCTATACAATCTGAAAAATTCTGTTAGTAGGAACTATATTTGCTATAATTTTCATATCAAGCAATCTTTTTTTAAGTTATTAAAAAAACACACCTGATCTAAAAACAATCATGTCTCCACTACCTACACCACAGCAGAAAAGCTTCCAAGCATTCTTCTGAATAGTTTTGCCAAAATGCAGGCATGCACACACATGCACACACATGTGTGTGTGTGTGCGTGTGTTTTCAGAAAACCACATGAAGGAGGAAGAAGCCCACTCTGTGACGAGGCTTGTAGTCTTAGTTTCTTTTAGTCTCTTCAAAGCACCAACCCCGTTTTGAGATGTGGGATACGACAGGGAGTTTGTCCAGAGTGATGCCTATTTTTTTGCTGGAGTTTTGAAATACAAAGACTAACTAGCAAATATTTAAAGTTTGGGGAAATGAATAAAATGGCATGCATTTGAGTCACAGGACTAATTCCTGAGATTCCTGAGTAATTTTTATGATCATCATTTCATCTCCTATTGACACTTTAACCAGCACTTCCTCTTGGGTGAGCTGTGGCCCCTCAGCAAGACCCAGGGAAATCTCCACAGTCCAGCGTTAGCTTGGGTTCTGTCCTGGAATCTAGTCCCTCTATATAATCAGTCAGTGCCTGAGAAGTCCAAGTCCCAGTTAGCGTTAAATGCAAAATCCTGTTGGTACAATTCCTTAAAATACAATTTGCCTACGATAGCTAAAATAAAATAAAGTATAATTTAAAAAAAACACAAAAAAACATTTCCAAGACATCAGTTTGTATACACATCTTCACTACTTATACTACTGCAAGAAAGGCAGGGCAATGACTACTGAACACCTGAAACGAATGTTTTCTAGCTCTGAAAACATCCCTCTCTAAGAGCACTTGAATTTAATTTTTAGAAATAATTACGCTATGATTTTAGTGGTTTTTGTAAAGAATTTTACTTAAAGGGATGATTTGCGAATGACTAAAATATTGCCATTATCTCTCATTTATACAAAAACTTCCCTGGAATGCCCTAGGGGCCCTTCACAAATCTCAGTTGCTAAATTGGAGGCAGCCTCCGTTAAATTAGCAAGCTCCAGCCCAAGTCATACACTCACTTAGATATAAACACAGTCAGACCCGCAGACAGCTACAGTATAAAAGTACAGTCTCTATCTCCTGGCAACACTGTGAACCTCAAGTCACTTTAGCTAACTACATAAACTTTAGTTACCTACATAATCCACTCTTTATGAATAGGCCTCAGTGATTCCGATGCTAATTTGGCCATGAATTTTGAACTAAAGCCAAAATTTCAGCAATGTAGGCTGTTCAACTACAGGTAACCTTGCATGATCTCCTGAGGAGAATTTAATTGCTTGTTTGAGCCAAGAAGGGCATAAACTGCAAATCTACCAAAACAACTTAATCAGTAAATATCTGAAATATTGCCAGCTCTGGGCAGTTCAATCCCTGTGGCCATCTGATGCAAAGCATTACTGTCTATTTTTACTACTCTTTTAAATTATTATTATTGCTGAGATTCTATCATCATCACCATGTTATTATCATCATCACCATGTCTATAACTTGTACTATTAACAAAAATAACTTCTTTTGTAGCACTTGACAATCTCATAAACCCAGGAGATGGTTACAATGGCCCTATAGAGCAAAATGGAAAATACATTATCTCTAGACCCTTTGTGAAGATCCAGACACTCAGCTTTGCTGAGTAACTTGTCCATGGATGCACAGAAGCTAACAAGTGGCAAGGGCTTGAAACCAGTTCTTCTCCCTCCACATCCACATTTTTTCCACTACACCAGGCTACCTTTTATTAGTTATCATTTTGTTGGGATTTATGAGAACAAAGGTAGAATTACTGATTACCCAACTAACTCACAGCTCCCATAAGGGCAACTGTTTCCAAAACAATTTTAATGATATCCCCTACAAACACCGTGCTCACTCAGGATGATGCAGCCGGCGACAAGAGTGTAGACCTCTGTCACACTCCTCCACTAAAGCTCTGGTTTTTCTCACCTATAAAATGAAGATAATTCCAGGAGTTATACCTCCCAGGGAAGTTCTGTGGATTAGATAATACATATAAAACAGAAACTCAAGCGCCCAGCAGAGTCCATAAAGAATCAATGTTGTCTGTCTTCATCATGATGATTAATTTTCCAAAACTCAGCTCTCGGCACACCTACCTCTAGCCTTTAACAGAAGCCTTTCCTGACAAACCCCATCACACAGGAACTTTCATTTACTTTGAATCCTATTTGTATGTATGAAAGATTTTGTACTACTTGTTAATATATGACCATAAAATTGTCGTTTAGTTTTTTCACAAAATTGTGTGATTGTTTGAAGAGGAAGGATTGTTCCTCCCATTTATTTTTATTTCCCAAACATCCCGGAAGAGCTTACTATGGAATACCTGTACTGCAATACTCTGCATTCAAAATAACAACCTGGAAATGTGTGTCCCCTCTGTTCCAGCCCTATGTCACCACAGCAGTAACCATCACAGCCCTGATAGGCAATAATGTTGTAGTAACTATACATGGTGTCATATGGGTACTAGACTTATCAGGGTCATCGTTTTGTAAGGTAATACGTAAAGTGTAACCACTAATATTGCATACCAACTATAATTGAAAAGTTCTTTTTAAATTAAAAACAAAATCACAGCCTTTAATTGAGCACTTACTGAATCTGGAGCTTTACAATCTTTGTCTAGTCCTCAAGAGAATCTTGCAAGTGGAAAGAGCTTCATTACTGCCCTTTTAGAAAAAGGTTGACCAATCTGCGTAAGTTCCCATTACTTACTGCCAGAACCCAGATTAGAGACCAGGTCTGGCTGATCCAAGCCTACTTTTTCTCAGTAGGGCTTGCTACCCACACTTTCCCTGTCTCTGCCTTTCCAATCTGATCACATTAATTTACACCACCCAAGTGAAAATGAAAACGTCCAACGGAGAACAGATTCTCTCTGTTGCTCGAAGCCTTTGTACCATGAAAAAGTGCACCCAAGTTGAATGACGTAGCCAAAGAGAACACATAATAATTTCTCCCTCTACTTCAACCTTCCCTTCCCAGATATTCTGAAGTACCCAGTGGGCAATTTTTTCAACACAAATTACTGTCTATCTAGAACACCTAAGGAAAATCATGAGCAACTGTTCCCTAATTCTTCCTGAAGGTAAAACAAGAGTAAAGGCATTTCCTTTGCAATAGGCAAAATTAATAAGCTATACAGGAAAACAATCTGATAACTAGGCTCTACTGGGGAAAAAATTCAAAACTTCTAACAAGAGTTTTTTATGATTAATGTATAATAATGTCGAGTAACACATGGATGAATCTGATAACCTCTCACTTCTCCCCAGAGCCACCACGACCAGGGTAAACAAATAGGGCCAAGTCCATGACTCCTCTCTTTCTGTTATCTCTAAATCAGTACATCTGGGGAGAGCCACACATGCCCCTGGTCACAGAAGGGCTCATAAAGTGATCGGCTTGCCAAGTGGAAAGATCATTTTTTAAAACTTTTTCTCAGAGGATAACATACATACAAAGAAGTACCAATTCCAAGTACACAGCTCACATCCACATAATCAGCACTAGATCAAGAAATAAAGAATTCCTAGCATTCCAGAAACCCTCTCCTGTACCCTTCTAAATACTCTATCTCCCAAGAGTTACTGCTATCCTGATTATAACAGATCATCACACCACAAAATAGCTTTGTCTGCTTTTGTAACAATTATTATGTGCTCTTTTGGGTCTGGCTTTTTTCAACCAACATCAAGTTTTGTCATGTGTAAATGTAGTTTGTTCACTGATAAACGTAAATTTTTGTGAAGGGGTGATGCCCAGGAGAGGCTGCTCTGTGGGTAGAGGGGGTTACTGGGCAGCTGAGGAAGGAGTGGAGGGAAGCAGAGCATTAGGTATAGAGATAGGAAGAAAGTTCCTAAGGGGGGATTGGGATCACAGGGAAGGGACCGCAGGCTGCACTGGCCCCAGCACAGTGTGAGAAAGTGAAGGGGACAAGAGGATACGGAACGTGCTATTAACTCATAATTCCACTTCAGGTCATCTACTCAGGAGCCACACAAACCCTTAGAAGCTTAAAATTCTGCAATTCTTTTAGAAAACTTCATCCCTTGAGCTCAATCTTATCTTACCAATCTGAGTGTTTTGTGTGTTTTTTGGCTATGTCATTTACAAAGCAATCAGGAAATAAAACAGCCATTCATTGATTTTCCATTATGAGCCTAGCATTCTGCTCGACTCTATCAAGAATACCACAGTAAATATGCCTCACCTTCCAAAATAATACGTTAAAGCACGGCACACACAAAACTAGTGACAATTACGATAAAGTATGCAATGGAGTACATATTTGTTCAGTACTCACAGACTGAGTGTGAAAGGAGAAGAGAAGACTCAGAGGAGAGGGGACACTGCAGGAGGGAGGACAGCAGAGGCAAAGGCCCGAAGGCCTGCATGAAGGTGCAGAGTGGACAGTGGGTGAGCAGGGACCTCAAGGAGGCTGCAGACCAGACTTCACCAGTGGGGCAACACTGAGGATAACCCTACTGGACTGCAGGACAGGCAGGGAAGATGGTAAAAACTGAGTTCAAAAACAGGTAAGGTGGGGCTGGATCATGGAGGGATCCTCAAAGTAAGGCAGAGATATTTACCTTGATGAAGCAGATAGAGGGGCGCCTACACAGGAAAGTGAAACGTTGACTGTGACTGCAGTGGAGCCTGTGGGGCTCAGCTTGCCGCCCTATTCAGCACCAACACACCCATCCCGCCGCTGCTGCTCCACAGCTGTGTCCTGTTTTGGAAATAGCTCTTGGCTGTAGAGACAGCCTCCTCCGAGTTCATGCCTCTTCTGAGGGGGGTGACTTGCTCACAGCCACCAGAAGAGGCAGAAAAGACTTCCATGGTGGTTACAGACCAAACGATAGCCATGCAGATTTAATTAGAGGGTCTTTGAAATAGATCACATCAGTGGCCTCTCTCCAGAGCTAAGGAGTTATAACGGTCTGGCCCTTTGCCTCGATTTGCAACTGTGAAAGCCCATTCCAGCTCTAGAATATTCTGTAGGATTAGCTGAGGCTTCAGGTACAACTTCACTGCAGGTCAGCTCCTCTTTCTGCCCAATCCTGCCTTCCGCACTTCCTTGAAGGTTTCTCCTGAAGCACTCCCCAATGAACCCGCATGCAACTCCAGACAACCCACCATAAAACTGTGCTAAACAAGGACTGATCTAGTAGCAGAATGCAGGAGAAACTGGATGCAGGAACGCCTAAATCAGAGAGACTCAGAAAGGGTATTATTTCAAGTAATAAAGGATACTACTTTATACCTGGACAGGAAAACAGCAATGAAGAGAGAAAGGAAAGGAACAAAAGGGGTTGCCATTCTAAACAAAACTCTACAATGGTGACAGATGACTTAAGAGGACAGAAAGGAGTCTAACATAACATGATCCCAGCACAGAAAACCTGATTTCTTTCAATCAATGAGACTAATGTTGACCCTGAATGCAATAGGATCATTGGTCCAGAGCATTCAAAATAGAATTTGGTTTGGTCATGCTAAGTTCCAATGGATAGGAGCAATACATTCAATAAGAGTTATATTAAGGTGTCTCAATTTGGGAGCTAAAACAGTCAAGGCTAGAGATATATATTGGAAAATCAGCATAGAGAGGTGGCAGCTAATACATCAGGGTAGATGAACTCTGATAAGGAAGTGAAGAGACAGCACCAAGTCCAGGGGGTTGTGAGATGCCCAAAAGAAGTACAAAGAGGAGGAAGCAGAAGAGAGGGGACTTCAAGATGCCAGATTTAACAAATAAAACTACAATACAGGAAGGCCCGTTAAATACTGCAAGGGTCAGTGGCAGCAGCAGTGTCAAATTATAAAATGCAGTTGAGGATGACCAAAAATTTGAAAAGGTCATTGGTTTTTGCTAAGTGGAAATCACTAGTTATCCTTAAGAAAAAAACATTCTAGTTTTCATTTGAAAAATTCTATAAAAGATTCCTATGTGTGAATTACTGTATGTGCTTTCTTAATTGATTTCTAATCAAATTATTCCTTTACCAAAATTATCTCAAAGGGAGGAATTTCATCACCCCTCAAGAGAAAGGGCACGTGTTCAGCATTAGAAGACCTCCTCCTCCTACTGAGGGAAGGTTAATATTCCTCAAAAAGCTGGAAACTCTCAAAAGACTCGGTGTCTACATTAATCTTATAAATGACTATTTAAAACCTTAAAGAAATGTCTTCTCTTTCTTCTCTAAGGGCCACAAATTACTTAGAGTGATTCCATGAACTCAGGGGGCCCATAGCAATTAAAAACAAGACAGTTTCCTACATGTTTATCTCTATGAAATTTTTTTTTAATCACACTCACCAGGGAAACGAAAAACACAAATCACACTTATTAAACATGAGTTATTTGAAATAAGATTTTAATTTGCAGGGGTGTACTGATGTATATATTCATGCGCATGCATGCAGAAAGGACTGTATCCTGGAAATATCAGCATTAAAGAAAGCTGGCTAGATATCCTCTGGGTCACATATGCATAACAAACCACTTCAGTTTCTTCCTTGTAAAAAAAAACATTTCATAAGAAAAGTCTATAGGCTTGAAAATCTCAGATCCTGACTGTTATCTCAAATTTGCTTTTGCATTATACTTCATCTCTGAAATAACAAAGGCCATGGCACTGCCCTCCAATGACACATAAAGCTCCCACTAACAATTCCATGCACACGCCAAAGCAATATAACACCATACTTAAGAATTTGCTTAGATGCTTTATGAAGCCCAAAAGCAATATGCAGCTTAATCAAATCAACGAAAATAATACACTCATATATTTCTCTGGCCATATTTTTGCTCCAAGTACCATAATACATATAATAAAATGGCAGCAAATGAAAAGTTTGGGTAACAAATTATATACATACAAAAAATATTGGCCATTTGCTCTTGGTGGGTTTTAAGATTTTGTTTTACTCAAAACCTTTTAGAATGATGGAGGTTTTACTGAAGCAGGACGGCAGGACGGCCTGTTAAATATTGCAGATTTAATGTCAGTAATTTTTCTATCTCATGCACAAAACTCGGAGTTGAGGGAAAAGACTCCTAACAAACCAAATTTACTATCATTTGCTTGCTTAGAATAATTTTATTACTTTATTTTTAATAGTTTAGGTAAATCTGAAATTATAATAGGAGCAGCTTAATGGCAGTATGTGCAACGATCTACTACTGAGGAAAGCGTCTTCTGGAAAGATAGTGTCTAGAAGTATAGTTTTTCAAGCTACAGCTAAGCTACCAGAGTTCCCCAATTCTGAACATTTTCAAGCATGCATCTGAAAACAAAATTGTGTAATAGGCAGCTGTACCTTCATGTTTTTCCATTTTCAGTTTGATTTAGTTCCCCTGATAAAGCAATACTTCAAAAATATTGTCTTTTGCAGTAATTATTCCACCATGTGTGGTATCAATAAGCTCTGCTATATTAATCACCTTGTGAAATAGCACTGTGTCTAGTATCTGGTTAATCTCTGTCCCCAAAATTTCACTGGTTATGGGGGAATCCCTGCCAGACAAGTTTGGATTCTTTTCTAATCTAGACCAGGGGTGAAGTCCTGGTCTGCTGCTCTGGGACAATCAAGTAGCAAATCACTTAAGGGTTACGTCTTAAGCTCTGTGATCCTGCCTCTGGGAAGCAGCATGTCCTAGTGCTAAGAGCTGTGCTATGGATTTGAATCTATCTAGTGATCAATCCTGTGGGTTTAGGATCTGCTGGTTAGAATGGGTAGGTGTGGGGAGTTACTGGCTCCCTTTATCCCCATCAGCTCTCTGCAACATTCCAAATGGATGAACCTAAGATCCAAATCAACCCTGGAAGTCCCTAAGAGAATAGAAATGTATCTCTTCCCACAGGGCTTATAATCTTTATAGTATAATTAAACACATTTAGATAGCAAGGTCACAGACAAGTATTTATGAATTGACTTATGCATTTAGAACTTATAACAAATGTTACCCAGGTGATCCTAAATAACCAAACACAACCAATCTGCTGCTCACCATGGAAACTGCCTAAAATCTGGCAAAAAAAAAAGCCCCTGAAGAGAAATGAATCCTGGTCTTCATGAAGAAAATTTGATAATCATAAGTACTTCTATGAAACCAAATTGTCATCATTAAAACTGCCCCTGCTGCTGGTTCCTACCCACACTAGCCCTAAACTTCAGGACAGAAGGAAGGAGTGTCAGCTCACAGATGACAGGGCCACTGCCAAGTTCTCGCTTATTATTTCCTTTAATTCTTTTTCTTGGGCCCTGTTCAAATTGTTAGAGCTTTTCTTTTAGTGCTATTATCAATTCAATTCTTATGAGTATACCACTCAGGGACTTCACTGAGATGGCAGGTGTCCAAAAAATATAAATATCCTATACTAACTTTCTACTTCTAAACTTTTCCCATCATAAACTATACGGTACATTTTCTCCACATATGGCATTAATTTGCTTTTTAAAAAATTAAAATGGGAATTACTTGATGGTCTTTTGAAGAGTTCCACCACATTCCAAAA
The DNA here is from genome assembly GCF_054644295.1 of Miniopterus natalensis. Classification (NCBI taxonomy): domain Eukaryota; kingdom Metazoa; phylum Chordata; class Mammalia; order Chiroptera; family Miniopteridae; genus Miniopterus; species Miniopterus natalensis. The sequence continues at coordinate 57,893,646 of NC_142090.1, read as the reverse complement.
TGTCAGAGGAAAATGAGAAATACAGAGAAACCTAAACGATGTATCTTTCTGGCACGTCCCCCAAGATCAGATACATTCTGTGGTGAGGGCCGCATTCTAAAGATGTGATTCACGCCAGATCTCTGGCCATCTTCCCTACAGTAATGACTCCCATGACTTTCACTCCAGGCCTGAGCTCTCCTGACCATGGTAATTCAAACAACCTACTAAACTCTCTAGCTCTCAGTCTGTTCTGAAAAATCCAGGAACTGGATTATATAATCACTCAAGTTCCTCTCAGCTCAAAATCCTACGATCAGTGACTTCTACTGGGATAAATGGCTATCCCCTCAAGGTCAGCATATGAAAGTTCTATTCAAACACTGACCCTAAAACTACCACCACTCCCAGCTTCCTTGTTTCTGTAAATGGTTCTATCAACTTCAAACTCACCCTTGCTTAGGACACTCAAATCATTCACAGCTCCTCACTAATCCCCCACGGCCAGACCCATTCTTCCTTTTCAGCATCTTGTTCTGTCCCCTCTTTCTCAGCTTTCATGACATTCTCTCAGAGATCCGTGGTTTCTCGGTTTTTCCCTCACCAATTACCCCAGATGCCCTGCCATACTAATGACCCAGCATCAACAGTGGCACTCATGCCACAGTAACAAATGTGAGAGTAATAAAAAACAAAAGAACACAACTCTCAGAAACTAAGAATTTGCATAAAACAATATCCAGATTATATTTGTAGTGTAATAACAGTGAACACAAGAACAGCTAGGCTTTTCATCAGAAAATGTTAAGGAGCAACCGACATACATCCCGCCACCAAGATCTTTAACTTCCCCTACACCAGTGACAGGCTTGGGGAAGGGCGGGGAGGAAGCAGTATTTCCTACCTTAGCCAGCTACCCTAGTGGACATGCCTTTCCCTGTTCACTTCCCCTTGTGTGAATCCTACCTATCTGCTATGATCTGAATGTTTGTAACCCACGCCCTCAAACTGATATATTGTAATTCTAACTCCCAAAGGCGATGGATGGTATTAATAGGCGGGGCCAATGGGAAGCCATTGGGTCGTGAGGATATTACCCTCGAGAATGAGATGCATGCTCTTAAAGAAGATCCCACAGAGCTCTCTAGCCTCTTCCACCACGTGAAGATACAAGGACAAGTCTGCGCCCTGGAAGAGGGCCTTCCCCCAACCACCCAGGCACTCTGGTCTCAGACTTCTAGCCTCCAGAAAAGTGAGCAATAAATTTCTGCTGTTTATAAGCTACTGAGTCTCTGGTATTTTGTTATAGCAACCTGAACCAAATAAGACACTGTTACTTAAGCTCAGCCCAAATCCTATCTCTTCCATGACCACACCAAAGAGCTCTTTCCCGTTTAATTCAAAAACTACTACAGTCCTTTTCATTACAATTTCATTTTATCAGAGAGTGGTGAAAATTTACAGTCAATCCCCACTCTCAACTCCAGCCCCAGGCAACCATTAATCTGCTTTCTGTCTTTATGGATTTGCCATTACTGGGAATTTTATGTACATACACAAGGTTTCTATAAGCATAATGTTTTCAAGGTTCAAGCATGTTGAAGCATGTTATCAGTAATTAGATCCTTTTATTGCTGTACAGATATTCAATATTTTGTTTAAGAATTCAGCAGCTGATGGGTATTGAAATTGTTCCCTGATCTGTGCTTTTCCGCATAGTAATGTTAGGCACATTCTCATAGGTATCCTGGTGTGGAAGGATGTTTTCCCTTTTCCAGGGTAGATGATACACAAGAGTAGAGATGCTGGGTAGTATGGTAATTTATTATTCAATTTTTTTAAGCTGTCAATATGTTTTCCAAAGTGGTGTACCATTTGATATTCCCATCAGCAATATTCTACATCCTTGCCAACACTTTGTATTGTTAATCTCTCAATTACAGCCATTATATTGGGTGTATAGTCAACTCTCACTGCATGTCTTATTAGCCATTTGTATGTCTTCTTTGGTAAAATAGCTATTCAAATTGTTTGCCCATTTAAAAAACTTAGGGGAATCTTCTAATTACTGAGTCTTGGACCTCTTTAAATACTCTATATATTTTAGTTATAAATCCTTTATAAGATATATTATTTTGAAATATTTTCTCCCAATTTGTGGCTGACCTGAAAATGTCCTTAGTTTTTATTTTTGAAGGATAGTTTTGTTGGATGGAAAGTTTTGGTGGATAGGTTGTTTGTTTTGTTTCGAATATGCCCTTACACTGCCTTCTTGCCTCCAAGGGTTTGAATGAGAGATTAGATCTTAAACTATATTTTTTTCCCTTGCATGTAATGAGTTGCTTTACTCCTATCTCTTTCAAGGTTATCTATTTGTCTTTCAACAGTAAGACTAACAATGGGTCCAGATTAGGGTCTTTTTATGTTTTTCCTAATTTTGGTTCATTTACCTTCTTTGATTAATAAATGAATCATATTTTCCAATAAATTTAGTAAGTTTTTGGCAATTATTTCTTCAAATACAGTGGCAGGCAAAAGTAGGTTTATAGTTGTAAAACAAATAAATAATATAATTAATAAAAAATAATATAAGAATAAACTCTGTTTCACATACTCACAAATATAAACCTACTTTTGCTTACCCCTGTATGTTGTTGACCGTTTCTCCCTCTCCCCTCTTCTAGGACTGCCAAATTCTTTTCCATAAAGTTTGTTCCAATATACATCACATATCTTTCTTTAATGAAGATTAAAAAGTCTCCTTGTTTACAATTGGCCTTAAGTGTTCCTTAAACATTCAAGGAAATTTAGTCTAGAACTTGAAGACATATGACACTAAATTCTGTCAATGGTCATGACATTGGTCATGAATTAATTACTGCTCATAGTTTGTCATCCTTTGATTATTTCTGTTACTACCTAGTAACAAACAATTTATACATAGTTTAGTCAGCAAAACAATATAACAGCTTCTCAAATGTTGAAAATGACAAAGGTATGCCAAGAGACTGCATTTTTATAAAGCAATTTGTAGTAGCTAAGACAATATCATGACAAGCAATTTACACATAGATTATGAATTCCCATCACTTTTTGAAATTAGTCAAGAAATTCTGAAGGTAAGAGGTGTCATCTTTGGAACAAATATCTCAGTTAAAAGACCCCAGTTAAAATCTAACTTATCTGCTTACTAACAAATTGTTTGAAACAACACAATTTATTTATCTCTAGGCCTCAATTCCTCATCTGTAATTTTGAGATTCTGATATCTATATATACCATAGGATTATTGTGGGAATTAAATGAGAGCATTTTCAAAAGATTAGCACATAAGATATCAAAAAAGTCCATGAAGATTTTTAGCCAGTTATAAATGATTTCAGATTGAGCTAGTTACATAATCCTTCCAAAAAGGTTTTAAATATAAATGTATCATAGTTCAATTTATATTTCCAAGAAAACATTTATATTTCCAAATAAAAGAGAAGAAAATGTAATACAAATTTTTTACAAATTTAAAGCAGACAAGAAATAAGTTACTTGATTTGAAAAGTTCTACCCAGACATAAAAAGAAAAGATGATTTTCATAGTTTCTGAAGTCACATGATCTAACAGCTTGCAAATTTTTTGTTGATATCAATTGGCAGACACCCATTCAATTACTCAGACTTATAAAGAATAACAATTTTGTCAATTTATTTAAACTTACTTAGAATCAAAGTCTAGACTCATGGATTTTTATCTTCCATTTACAAAGTTTTTGCCTGTCAATTATCAAATGCTCTGAAGCGATTCATGTTAAGTTTTGCAGTGACAGACATAAAGATTATTAGAGGGTTTAAAAGAAATATTTTAAACACAGTAAATGCACATTGCATTACAGCATGTGTGTATGAAGAATATTGATGATGCAATTATAGATCTTTTATCCAAGTAAAGATTCATGCTGGTACTATTATTTTAATCATGAAGCTCTAAGATCAGATAGTCTAACCCTTTCATTTCAAAGATAAAGAAACTGAAAAAAAATGTTAAGTGACTCACTCATAATCACATAGCTAGTAGCACAGTCTCTATCAAGACTCGAAATGTTTTGACTCGCTGTATGGTGCTTTCCCAATTTCAATTCTCTGCTTCTTAGTAGCCTGAAAAAAATCTGTGTACAACTTTGATCACATAGGTTTCTGTGTCTAATGTAATGCAGTGTAGTAGAATAATAAGAAATGATGTGGAGTTTATTGACTCATTTATTCATTGACTCACTCACCAACATGTATTGAGTGGCTATCATGTGTCAGGCACTGTTCTGGACATGGGGTAGAAGACTCAAGCTGACTCCGTTATCTGCCACACCATTGTTTGTAAGACTTTGGACAAAAATTTCTTTAGATTCCAGCTTCTTAATTACTAAAATGAAGATAATAACATCAACCTTCCTCATGATGTTGAAAGATTAAATAAGATCATGTACTTGAAAGTGCCAAGTAAGATTCCCAATATAGGTACGCCTGACCTATTATATAAATTGTACTACCATATAAACAACTGCCACATGAACATCAGACCTCAAACTTAACACATTAAGATTGCACTTACAATCTTTCCCTTCTTATACCTGCTCCCACCCTGCAGTCCTTTCCCTAATACTTCCACTATCCACTCAATTACTCAAGCCAGAATCCTGGAAGTTATTCTGCACACCTCCGTCTCTATCAAGTTCCATGCCCAGTCAAACACCAAGCCCTACCAGGTGTCCCTCTAAGTCCCTCCCAAGCACATTCATCTATCTCTCCCTACTGCCCAGGCCTTTTATAGGCCTTCATCATTTTTTGCCTTAAGTACTTCAATACCTCTTAGTCCCTCTACACTAGCTGCATGACCTGAACTGAAAGTAAGAAGATTCAATAAAACTCTGCATGTTGAAGGGTGAGAATCCCCTGCAACCCCAGTCTCTTACTCAGTCACCAAGATGTGAGCAGCAAACTTAAATCCTTTGGGCAGGAGGTTAAATAATCACTTCTGGAGAAATGTAAGTCTCTTCTCAAGAAGAGACCTACACATACTGACATCCGAGGGGCTGTGAGGAGAAAAAGCTGGTTAACCCACCCCATCACCCTACAATGAAGCCCAACAACCAACAACATTTCCTACCCAGGAACCTAGCGCTTCCAGTCAGAATATCAGGGTCTCACTCTTAAATGAGCTGGCAATCAAGGTCTCCAAGCAGCTGAAGGATGTTTCCAGTAAGAAAGAACAAAACAGACAAGCAGGAAAAAAATGAAACAGAGACAATACAGAAAAAAATTAAAAGGAACTGTAACACTCATCCTCAAAGAGATAAGAGACCTTCTTTTGGGAGTTTTCCTTGAGATGACCATCCAAATCTTCTCCTGAATTTTTAATTCTTGTTAATGAACTTTGTATTTCCAAGAAACCTTCATTACTCCTTGATTGTTTCTATTTTATGGCCTCATCTTTATATTTAATGACTGCCATATCCCAACAATCCTACGCGGTCAGAGTATTTGTATCCTTCTTTTAGAAATGAGAAAACTGAGGCACAGAAAGTTTAACAGACTTGTGCAAAATCACACATATAGGTGAGAATGAAGGCCAAATGAATCCAGGCAGCTAGACTTTAAGAGCCTAGGCTCTTAGCCACAAGTGAAACTAACCCTTGCTGGTTGGTCATTCGTCCAATTTGTTAAAATTGACTGCAAGAGCCAAACATGCAGTTTGAGTGCCACCAACATGCAACTGAGAGACCCCCTAGACAAGAAGATCTCTAAAATCTGACTTAGCTTCCAAATCAGCTCCAAGAAGATTAAAATATCTCAAACAATGGTGGTACAATTAGTGCCTTCAAGGACATTTGCCAATAAAACAGCTGAAATCAGAAATGTCTAAGCTGAGCACAGAATTACTGAATTCTACGCATTCTTAAGACCCTTGAGAGATACATAGTTAACCTGTCACCCAATGTATAGGGTCAGATGCTGCATTAGCACAGGGGAAAGCCTCACTAAAAATTGTTCTTATAATCTACTTGTTAATTTAGATATCATTACAAGATGATGAACAATTCACAAGACCACTATTGATAAAATACAGAGGAACAGATGGCTGCCCTCTCTGCTTCTTCCCCACACTGTGGTCTGTTCTGTTACAGAAGGAGCTTATGCTCCTGGGGCCCCACTTCCCATCTGTGCCCAACTTCTCAATTCAGCTTCCAGGAGCCTGAAAGAGAGATTCCAGGTCAGGGGAAAAGGAGGGAATGAAAGAGCTGACTTCTCTGGCAGATTCCTTCTCTCACCAGGAAGGTGTCCAGGCATTAGAAATCCAGAAATCATCTTGTCAAAGGATATTACAAAGAATATTTAGGTTCTATTTGATCTAAAGAGCTATGTAATTGTTGGACTGCATATCTGGGTCAAAAAAAGACTCTTATGGAACAGCATAGGATCCCAATCAAAATTTCTATTTTGTCTTGGAGTAAATGTGTTTGAAGTCCCAACAATCAATACACAGAATTGTGGAAACAGACTGTTGTCATCTCACATCTACTTAGTAGCCTCAGGGATCTCTATTATATCAATTCTGTCTGCTTCCAACCTAACTACCAATGCCTCAGTCATACTCACTACCCTTCCTGACACAATCACTCTCCACACAAGCTATAGTTCACGAGTCCTTCAATCACCCAGGAAAGTAATACACATTCTTAAAAAAAAAATTCAAAGCAAAATAAAAGAGCCTATGTAGAAAAGACCAAGAAGAAATCACCATGAAGAAAACTAATGCATCCATTCGTCTAATATATGTACACTTAGTAAAAAGAAAGTAGTGAAAAGTTTGATCAAAGCCACTATGCAGTCCTTTTTTCTCCTGAGCTTTCCAAGGTGCAATGCATGTCCCAGTCCACTATTACAAATCTCTCTGTGAAATAGAGAGGAATAAACACCTGTACTGGGTTGAATTAGTGTCTCCCCAAAATTCACGTCCACTCAGAACCTCAGAATGCAATCTTATTTGCAAACAGTGTCTTTGCAGATGTAACTGGCTAAGATGAAGATAAGGTAGGCTACAAGTCCAGCAACTGCTGTTCCTATAAGAACAGGAAAAAAACACAAGAAAGAAGGCCATGTGATGACAGACACAAAGATTGTAATGATGCAGAAACAAGCCAAGGAACATCAAGGCTTGCTGGGAGCCACTGGAAGCCAGGAAGAGACAAGAAAGGATTCTCCCCTAGATCCTTCAGAGGGAGCACATCCTGCTGATGCTTTGACTTTGGACTTCTAGCCTCCAGAACTGTGGAAAAATAAATGTCTGTTCTTTTTAAGGCACTAAGTTTGTGGAAATTTATTACGGCAGCCCTAGGGAAATAATAGAATACTCCAAAAATGAAATGCAAAAAATGAACTCGGATTGGTTAATTACCAATGAATTACAGCACAGATATCAAACCTAACATTCAATCTTCATAAGCAATTATATCAGACAGCTATAAGGAAAAAAAATTGTATGGTTTAAAAAAACAATAACAAAAATAAATAAAGAGGCTGTGATGTAAGACAGGTGTGATGACAAAACTCAAATAATAAACAAGAAAATTTTTAATGCTCAATTAAAATCAGCCTTATTTTCTATTTCATAACTTTACCACATTATAAAAATATCAACACAGATCATTTATATACCAAACTCACTGTACTATTAAATATTTAATTATATAATCAAATTACAATTATACAATTAAGTAACAATTAAAGGACCAATTATTCACTTTCCTAGCAGTTTAACTGTTTCCACATAAAAAAAATGTTGTCTTTCTTTCTTAATCACCTCTTCAATTTCTATTTACCTCTGCCTTCCTGGGTACTTCAGTTTTTATTAGAAATTAAAAATGTTTTGCCAGAATTCTAATAGCATAAAGGGGGGGGGGATCAATTGAGGAATAAATGGAACAAAGACTCAGTTTCTGGAAAAGGGTGAAGAGAAGAAGAGAGAGAAAAGCTGGGTAAAACACAGGGCACTTTCGGACAGGTATTAAAAAGAATATATTGGAAGTTGAGGAGAGATTAACCAAAGAACTGATATGCATATCTGCATAACCCATGGGCACAGTCAATACTGCTGTGAAGGCCTGGGTGGGGGGGAAGGAGGGGGTTACTGAGGGGAAAAAGGGGGGACATCTGTAATACTTTCAACAGTAAAGATAATTTAATTTAAATAAATAAATAATAAAAATTAAAAGAAAAAATATGGTCACTGAATTGTAAAATACAATGGATTCTGATACAAAAATTATACCATCTATATATAGTAGTATTTTTGCCTGTGCCTCTCCAATATCCTAATATTTATATCTCTTGTTCTTTCTCTTAACTAATTGTATTGGGTCTTACATATATTTGTTATACAACTGCAGTGATGATAAAGATTCTTAAATTAAAAAAATAAATAAAAGAACATATTCAAATACTGAGTTCCACAGTGTACAGTTTACCACTACAGGGTTCTTTTTCTTCTCTGTGCCCAGACTGTCCCTCAGCTGCCCTGTCGATCCTGTTCCTTTCCTGGTTTTGACCCTAGCTTGCCCCACTATACTTACTGAATAATGTGCCTGCACCTTCATAAACAAGCTTTCCCCCTACATTCACCGCCCTCAAAATCTATCTTTTTTGCTTACCTTAATTTAATGACAATAACATAACCTTGTTTATGAAACAAATATGCAGTATAAATCCAAATTTTCTACTCAAAATCTCTCTGCCATAGTGTAATGGTTAAGTGTGGGCTCTGGAGTGTGACTGGCCAGATTCAATGTTTACCTCTGCCACACCCTAGCTGTGACCTTGGCTGAGTGACTTAACCTCTCTGTGTCCTACTTTCTTCACTCAATATTGTTCGTTGATATTATTACTATTATAATTTTAAATTGCTCTCTATTAGAATATCTAATAGATTTCTCTTCAAACTTAACTCTCACCTAAGAAAACCATTAAATATTCAAGAATCCACAAAAGGAGACAACTGGTTCCCTCACTTTCATTCCTTGTCCAGGGAAACCTTAGCCAAAAAAAAAAAAAAATGTTTGGACATCTAGAATATAGTATCACAGAGTAAGAACCTATACACTTTTAAGTTATTTTAAAGCTGGCATATCCTAGGAAATTCCATCTACTCCCTTTCAAAGCCTATCTCCTGATTCTTTATCAGTACCATTAAAAACCATGACGATATCATTTAAAGATTTTAAATTAAAAGAGAAAAGCTGGCCCTCAGCACTGCTACTTAATTCTCTAAGCTGCCATCAAAGACAGAATGAGTTTCAAAGCACCTGAACCTAAATCAAGCCATTAAGCACTTGAGCTCTATGAGATAAAATTCAAAGTCCACCTTTGGACATAAATCTAGGTAAGATTAGGGTTGCTTATAAGTATTTACACTGTAGGTGAAAATTATGTGTTAAAACCTAAATTCCCAGGTAAGCTTATAAGTGGCAAGCAGCCACTTGAAAACTGTGTGGTGCTTTCCTACTTTGAAATCTTCCTGCTGTTGACATTTTGTGAATAAGGAAATTGACCAAGAGAGTAGAAAAGAGGAAAACTAAAATTAAAGTGTTTCATTGCAATTCCACAAGCCATGCTACTCCCTCATCAATGTAAAAATATAAAAATGAACACACCTCGCAAGCATCTCCCACCTTCGTCCTAAGTATTTCAAGCTCTACCACTGGCCACAAAGAAGGGTTAATGTGCACAGATTTCTAGGAGTATTAATAGCAAAAGATGATGAGCATTGGTGTTAGCTTTTGTTTCCCCATGTGAACAGCAGAAAAATAAGGCTATGAAAGGCAAGACTGAGAAGACAAAAGAGAAACAAATAACCAAAATTGACCCAAAGTTTAATTCTTCTTCTTACTATAGGGTCATTTCTATCATTAAACATCACTCAGAAGTCAGATATTATTAGGAAAACCTCAAAATACTTTATTCAAAAGAAAGCACAATGCCATTTTGTGATCAGCAACTCCAGGATTCAACAATTCATTTCATTCTCTGATCTCTGAGTTTAAAGATCCCTTGGGAAATGAAAACCACAATGCAGAGGTAGACAGTTTCTAAGAGATGACACAAACCAACTTCTTGTTCTACAAGTGGGATTACTGGGGTCCAAAGCCATTAGGTGGTGTTACGGACTGAATTGTGTCCCCTAAAATTCTTATGTTGAAGAGCTAACCCCAGGACCTCAGAACGTGACTTTATTTGAAGATAGGAAATTTTCAGAGGTAATTTTAAGTTAAAGTGAGTTCATGAGAGTAGGCCCTAATCCATTATGACTGGTGTCCTTATAAGAAAAGGAAATTTGGACACAGGCAGGTATAGAGGGGAGATGATGTGAAGACACAGGAGAAGATAGCCCTCTATAGGCCAAGGAGAGAGGCTTGAAACAGATTCTTCCCAAATGGCCCCCAGAAAGAGAGCCTTGACATCTTGACCTAGAGCTTCTAGGCTCCAGAACCATGAGATGATAAATTTCTGTTCTTTAAGCCACTCAATGTGTGGTACTTTGTTACAGCCCTAGCAAACTAATACAGGTGACTTGCCTTATAATGTACAGTGATGAAAAACAAAATCAGGTTCAACACCCAGCTTTCCAGACTCTAATATTCATGGGGCTTTCCAACTCACTACAATGCCTTACAAATTAACTCCCAGATTTCACTCAAAGATCTCTCCCACAAAAACACGATACTTGTTCAACTTGTTAAGAACCATGCTAGCCAGGCTGGGCGTGGCTCAGCGGTTGAGCATCGACCTAGGATCCAGGAGATCACGGTTTGATTCCAGGTCAGGACACATGCCCGGGTTGTGGGCTCGATCCCCAGTCGGGGGCATGCAGGAGGCAGCCGATCAGTGACTCTCTCATCACTGATGTTTCTCTCTCTCCCTCTCTCTTCCTCTCTGAAATCGATAAAGATATATTTTAAAAAAACAAAAACCATGCTAAATATATCCTACTTAGGCTGCACTCTTGGGAGCTACACTGCCACATCGCCAACAAGCACTATCATAATAGATGGCTCATGAACTCAAAATACCTAAAATCCAAATCAACTACCCCTCAAAGTTAGCAGGACACTGTTTTGATCTAAGAACATCTAGGTATAAGATCCAACTCCTCAGACAAGTCATCTAACCTCTCTGAGCCTCAATTCCATATTTATAATACAGATTCTATAAACAATATAAATCCTATACAAAAAACAGTAACAACAAACCTTCAATGAGCTAATGTGAAGATTAAATTGGATAATAGCCCTTTCAAACTGTAAAGTGTTAAAAGAAGTTCTCCAGAGAATCACAAACTATTTCTCCCTGTGGCATCATCTTTTTATTCAGTCAATCTCAAAACCATTGATATTTCCCTTTCAAATCATCTATAACCAATAATTCACCTTGCTCTGACAATTCATTCTCTACCCATCTTTTTTTGTGACTACTTTCCAATAAACCTGAGTCCTAATAAATCTGCACTACTTTGAATAACTGATTTATCAGCTTCCATATTCCTTCTTATCTAATTTATATCATATCCTAATATCAGATTTAGCTTTCTAATACATTCAGCTCAAAGTTCTTCAGAGACTCTCCAACACGCAAAATGTCCCAGCTACACAGCCAGCCCTGCATTCTACAACAGAACTGAATCCCAGCCACAGTTCCTAAGCTTATTTCAAGACTTAACCATGTGCCCAAGGGCCTTGCTTCATATCCAGGCAGCATAAACAGCTCATCAACAGCCTCAATTGACCCTAGTTGCTTCTTTCCTTGAACTTCCCATTGAGGGACCCAACTGTCACAGCTGGATCCAATAAAGTCATTATGAACTGTCTACTAACAGGCACCAACAGCAAGGTTAGGCTGGTTAATTCCACGGAACAGGCTTACTACTCAATTTCATTTTCTCCCTGCTTTTCTCTAGGTCAGGCATCTCTTTGCCACTCTCTTCCTTAATATTCAGGGTCTACCATAAGCAAATTCAATAGCACTCTTAACCTTGCCTCCCTCCTTAGCTCAACTGGAACCCACGGCTCCATCTCGGCCAGTGGTTTCCAATCTCATCAGACCCAATATCCTCTTTATATAACAAATGCCACAATGAAATGAAATTCATAGATAATAGGGTCTGTGTGCACACATAATTTCAGATATTTATATATAGAATTTCAAATATATATCAATACATAAAATGTAAAAGAAATAAAAAATAACTTATAATAAAAGATGTATTTAAATATATAAATAAAGGAGGTACAACTACACTGCAAATCATGATAGAGTGGTGCTCACATCTATATATAGAATAAGCCTGAACACAACCACTACAAATTCAGACTGTTTGAAAGTGTTACATTAGTGACTTAATTAACACAAGCAATATTGCCATTAGATAAGTAACTTTCCAAAATGGCAAACAAATTCTAGTAAAATTTTAAATAAAACAAAATATAATTTTTCTTCCATTTACACGGTAGTTATATTCCTAGAAAATTTGGTACATATTAAATGTATGCAGAGCATGCTTTGGGTTTATACATTAAATAGTTGGCAAATAGCCTAAGACAAATATAAACAGGTTTTCACCTGCATGAATGCCCAGTAGGACATTCAAAAGGCTTATGGGACATAAAACAACTATTCATTGTATTAAAGCAGGGGTTGAGAAACTTTGTAAAGGGCAGACAGTAATCACTTTAGGTTTTGTGGACCATGTACTTCGTCACAACCACTTGATTCTGAAAAAGAAGCCACATACAATACATAAACAAATAGGAGTGTTGCATTCAAATAAAAGCTTATTTTAAAAAACTGGCAGAGGGACTTAGATTGCAGTTTCCTACTTCTGTATTAGTGTCCTACATATTGCAGAGTGTCCAGCTCTGCACTAAATGTCAATTGCACTATCCAATTATTGTGATGATACCTTCTATGGAGCAATAACCATCCCATCCTCCCACATCCACCAAATGAGAACTCCTGACCCAGTCACTGTACCTGAGCTTTCTGGTCTCAGCTCCCTCTATACCTCTCCGGAATGCAACTTGTCTTTAATCTGCTCTTCACTGCTTATCTCTCTTATGCCTAATTCAAGGCCCACCTGACACCTTACCTCCCTTGACTAATGGAGGAATTTACTTAAAACTTACAATATTTTAGAAATGATTTGGCACTAAAAATGCCACCTAATATTATTTCTCAGATTATTATCTGTATGTTCTGTCTCCCACCTGGAAAGCAGATTCCTTGAGGGCAGAGTCTGTGTCTAATACTCTATAGTCGCTCAATGATTTTCCTTAAGTCACTCAATAAATATTATGATTACCATGCTACATGTTGAGGATATAGCAGTGAACAATCCAATAAGGTCCCTGATCTCACTAAGATTATATACAAGTAGAGAGGAGTGAAAATAATTAATTTCAGATTCCAGTAAGAACTATAAAGAAAACAGGGTGCTGACATGGAGAATAAAAATGCATAAGATGATGGTCAGCTGCTATTTTAGATATAACAGTAAAAGGAAATTTATCTGAAAAGAAAACATCTGAATTGACACCTGGCACATGAGAAGAGCCAGAGAAGAGCACTCTGGGAATGGGGAACACATGTGTAAAATCCCTGACATAGCAAATCTTGTAGCATGTTTTGGGGAAAAACAGGCCATTCAGTACTTGAAACTGAGGCTGGCCATAAAGATAAAGAAAGCAGACAGATTTGAGACATGTTTTAGTCAAGTAACTTACAGGGCTCCTTCATGGGCAAGATTTAGGAAGGAGGAATACTGGGTGCTGCTATTGCTAATATTGGGTGAAAATGATTTGAGTGATGGAGGGGAAAAAGAGTTCCTTTGGATGTGTTAAGTTCGAGATGACTGTTACACATTGACTGACTATTCGAGGTTGAAACAGCCTTGCATTCCTGAAAGAAAGCTCACTTGGCAGTGATATATTATCCCTCTTATATATTACTGGATTCAAGAGGAAATGCCAGGTAATGGATATATGAGAATGGAGCTAAAGGGAGACATGTATAAGTCATCAGCTTATAGTTGCTATTTAAATTCTTGAAATAATAAAATCACATTGGAAAGAGTGCTGATTAGAGAAAAGAAGGCCCTTTCCCTGTCCTTAAACTCCCTAATATTTAGAAAAGGAACCAGCACAACAGAAAGAGAAAAAACTACCTACTCGAAAGGTCTGGTGTCACAGGGGAGAATGTTTCAACCATGTATGATCTGCTAAAAGGTTTGGCAAATTAAGAAGAAGAGGTGTCTATTTTATTTGGTAAGAAGGAGGTCATTGATTAACTTTATAAGAACATTTTCAGCTAAGTAGGAATTATGGAAACCAAACTGAAGTGGAATAAAAAAGAAAATGAAAGATGAAACCAGAAAAAAGACTTTCAAAAATAATTTAAATCATAAAAATAGTTGTGGAAAACAAACCCGTAACGGACTACATTTAGCTCATCAATACCTTAATAACACTATTGCAGTAAATCGCTGATATTCATACCTCACTGTAGATTACCAGAACAAGTAGCTGTGGTTCCTTCAGTGCAAAAATAATTTGTACTTTCAAAAATGTAGTAGAGGTAGAGCTTTTAATACTAAAAGTTCTGAAACTGAACTTAAAACTTCCCGTAATAAAAGAAGATATTATCTTGGAGTACAGATACTATGCAAGAAGTAATAAAGCAAAAGACAGAGCAATTGTATTTAATAAAAACTTAAATGTAACAAGTAACTACATTGTAAAAGGAATTTCTAGAAAAATGTCAGAACAAAAGAAAATATAACATAAATGATGCTAATATATAAAGAGTATGTATAAGTCAATAAGAAAAATCAATAGAAAATGTAGTAAGGGATAGAACAAAGAAATCAAAAACGAATATAAATGAGTAATAAGAGTATGATCCCCTTTTATCTATCTATTTATTTATTTAGAAGGAAGAAGGAGGGGAGGAAACATTGATGTGATAGAGGAACATCGATCCATTGCCTCCTATATGTGGCCTGACCAGAGGATCAAACCCACAACCTAGGTATGTGCCCTGACCGGGAACTGAACACACAACCTTTTTGGCGTATAGGATGACGCTCTGACCAACTGAGCCACTAAGCCAGGGCTGGTCCCCCATTTTAAGGACTTTCCTGAAAAGTCATAAATACAGAGTAATGCTAGATTAATATGTACCTTAGGAGCTCTGCAAACCAAATCAGATAGATAATCTCATTTTATATAGCATGACTTGATATGATTGCAAGAGGTACTGATCTTTAAATTTCCGCTTATACATTCCAATAAGAGATAAAACCATATAATTTTAAAACTCATCATATTCAGAGGTGCATAATATTTAAACAGCTACAGGTATCATGTAAACACAAAAGCAAAGATAACAAAAGAAATGCCCACCTTCCCTGATAGCTGTAAAAGGTGTCCCTTCTTCTTCTTGCAGCCTGATCACCTTCAGGGCTACCAACTTCCCATTTACCCTGGAAAAGAAGGAAAGAAAAAATGAGAGGCAAATCCATGAAAATCTGTTCCTGTTATGGTTCTAATTTTCTTCCTTACCATTTATATTTTTTGCACTGAAAATGTCAGGGACTCAATTATGCCGCCACAACAAGATTAATTTCAGTCAGGCTGGGAATTCTATATCATCATCATCATAAATATTCACACTTTAAATACTCCATTTCAAATACTCGCACTTGCATAGTCCAAAATTTAACTGAAGTTTTCTCTGATTCACTCTATGTTCCTTCCAGAATGAAACTAGTGCTTAACAAAATCACCGTGCTCCATGCTCCATCAATTACTCTCAGATTAATTAAAAATAGAGCAGTCAAAATAACATTCTTTGTTTCTCCAATAGCTCCTTTGTTTCTTTTGCTGAAATGTCTTCATCTTCAGTCCTAAACTGAAGTCATTCAGTCCCAAGGACAGAAACTTGATACTCAGCCTTCCCTCTACCTTCTTCCTTCCTCCCTTTCCTTCTGCCCTCCCCTTTTTCCTCCCTCCCTTTCAATATCAACCATGCCTCCCTTTTCAAGATTTTTTTTCTTACCAGAGCATCCTAAAATTACATTTGGTCTGATTGTGTTTTATAATACAGTGTATCATCAAAATAAAAATTATGACTATTTTACTATTACAAGGTTACACAAGACCTATCCAAAGCAGATGGTTCTTCCAGATGCATTCTAAATGGGTATCAGCTCTAATTAAAAGTAAGAATGCACTAGGCAGATAACTTTTATCCGGTTGATTCTGTTAGTCTTCTAATCGAATGCTTTTTCTTTTTGTTTTTCATTTTTTAAATATGTTTTTATTGATTTTTAGAGAGAGAGGAAAGGAAAGGAATAGAGAGACAGAAACATCAATGAGAGAGAAACATCATCGAGTGACTGCCTTCTGCACGCCCCCCACCAGGGATCGAGCCTACAAACCGGGCATGTGCCCTGACCGGGAGTCAAACCAGTGACCTCCTGGCTCATCGATGGACGCTCAACCACTGAGCTAGACTGGCCAGGCTGAATGTTCTACTTTCTTTACTGGGCCTACATGCACACATTAAAAATTTTGTAAAGATACAAAAAGGCATTTGATGAAAAAGTCAATCTCCCTGCCACATCCTTCTCAGCCACCCAGCTCCCATCCTCTGAGGTCACCACTTACTATTATTCATGTATACTTAAACACACACACACACACACACACACACACACACATACAGGTGTGGGCAAAAACAAGTTT
Organism: Miniopterus natalensis; assembly: GCF_054644295.1. NCBI lineage: Eukaryota > Metazoa > Chordata > Mammalia > Chiroptera > Miniopteridae > Miniopterus > Miniopterus natalensis. The sequence goes on along the minus strand of NC_142090.1, from coordinate 57,876,832 downwards.
ACAGTTTTTCATACGGAAAACAATACAATAATAAATAACAATACAAGAATTAACTCTGGCCCTGGCCAGTGGGGCTCAGTTGGTTGAAGTGTCATCCCATGCACGGAAAGGTTGTGGGTTCAATTCCCAGTCAGGGCACATACCGAGGCTGCGGCTTCAATCCCCAGTGGGAGGACAAGTGGGAAGCAACCAATTGATGTCTCACTCATACATCAATGTTTTTCTCTCATTCTCTCTTTCCCTTCCCTGCTCTCTAAAATCAGTAAAAACATATCCTCCAGTGAGGATTAAAAAAAATTATAAACTCTGTTTCACATATTCACAATTGTAAACCTACTTTTGCCCAACCCATACACACACACACACACACACACACACACACATAGAATACATACACACGTGTACATACACAAATGGTAGTATGCCATACAGAGTACACTGAATATAGTTTTTATCCCTTAATATATTTTGGTGACTTCCTCTTAAATTCATGGAAAACTGTATCTTGCTTTTAAAAGACCACATGGTATTCCTTTGCATAACTGTGATACTTAATTCAATCCTACTCCTGTATTGATAGGCACTTGTCATGATTCCAACTTTTTGCTACTAAAACAGTAAACAATGATGCAATAAATATTCCTAGAATGTAATTTCATCTACATAAAAATATGTCTATAAGGTAAATTCCTAAAAGTAAAATTGCAAGATCAAAATGTACATGCATTTCTAAATTCTAATTCGGATGAATAGTAGGAAATTATCCTGCATAGGGTCTGTACCAATTTACACTTCCTATAGCAAATGATGAGCCCCTGTTCCCCCTTCACCTATACTATGCTATCAACCACTAAATTTGCCAGTCTGATAGATGAAAAAGGGTTTTCCATTGCAACTTAAATTGCAACCAAAGATCTTTCAAGGTTATGGAACTAGCAAAGGAGAACTGAGTCTGAAATAAAGAACTTGAATGTTTTTTTTCAGATCTGAATTCATTTGGTCTGTTTTTGCTCAAAAAACTGCCGCAGACATGAAACTCCAAAGGCCAAGAATTTATCACAGCCCAACCATCCTACTGGCATTCCTCATGAAACTCACTGTGGAAATACATTATTGGTTACAGTAATCAAATAAGGAGATCTGATTATAAGGCTCCACGATGTGCCTGCCATCTACGTGGTGTTTATTTTTCCTTGTATTTCAGCTGGAAGGTCAGACCTGCTGCTTTTCTGCCCTGCAAGTCTCCTCTCTGAGTACACCATTTATGTGTTCTCATCCTGATTGTGCTCCGGGTACCCAGGTGCAGGCAGAACATTAATATGCACACGCAGTTCAACTGGAGACTGTACCTTGTGCTCTTCACTATGTCCTTTAGGAGTAAGGGAGACCTTTAGCGGGGCCTCGGGCTGGGATGCAGTCAGAGCTGACATCTGCACAGATTTTTCTCAGCCCAGTTGAGCTCATCACTTGCTCCCTGAGGAGGCAGTAACTAATTCCAGGAACTGCTTGGAATTTTCCCCTCATTTACTGATATTTCCCCCTCACCCATGAAAAAACACACAGACAACCTTCCCACAAAGCTTTCCCATTTCCCTTGAGATTGTTAACTTATACATATTATGAACTGAATCCTGAGATACAGGGAATTCATGTTTTTGAAGGTTATATACTTAAAACACACTCTCAGACCATGAAGCTATGATTGCCTGTAATACACTGAAAGGAGATGAATCTTCAATTGAGCCAAAACTTACTCTTTAAATGCAACTAGAAGTACAACACCTTTAATCTCATAGACTAATGTGCGTTATTTTTGTAGTGAAAAAAAATTTTGAACATTTATTATGATTAACCACATAAAAGAACAGGATCCAGTCCTGGCCAGTGTGGCTCAGTTGGCTGGAGTATCGTCTCATACACTGAAAGGTTTCGTGTCAGGGCACATGCCTAGGTTGTGGGTTCAATCCCCCAGTTGGGGCACGTACAGAAGGCAGTCAGTCAATGTTCTTTCACATCAATGTTTCTCTCTCTCTCTCTCTCTCCCCCTCTCTCCCTCCCTCCCTCCCTCCCTCCCCACCCCCCTGTCTCCCTCTCTCCCTTCTTCCCTCCCTCCCTTCCCCTCTCGTCTGAAATCAATACGCATATGCTTGGGTAAGGATTAAAAGGAAAGAAAGGACAAGATCCAGATTAATGGGATTCTGATTCTGAAGCATAATTCTCCATGAATTAAATCTCCAAGTATTAATTTATTTTAGTTATGATAAACATAACAGTTAGAGATGTTGAGATTTTGTGCTACATCACATGAAATTAACATTTCCTTAAGATTTATACTTCCTTAAGATTTAGACTATTAGCTCCAGGAGAGAAGGAACTTTTTTCTGTTTTGGTAACTGTTATGTACTCAGTGCCTAAAACTGCCTGCAATAGACTCAAAATATTTCATTGAATGAATATTAATAATGTTAATGTGCTATTTCCTTCCTTATACCTGCAAGATAACTAAAGAATAAGGTATAAAAATTACTGCTCAATATCACTAATCATCAGGAAAATATGAATCAAAATCACAGGAGATAATCGCCTCACACCTGTGAGAATGGCTATCATCAAGAAGGCAAGAGATAACGGGAGCTGGAGAGGATATGGTGAAAAAGGGAACCTTTATGCAGAAGGGTTTGAACAAGATATATGCACTCTCATGCTTATCGTAGCATTATTCACAATAGCCAAGATACAGAGACAACCCAAACGCCCATCAATGAATGAACAGAAAAAGAAGTGGTGCTCAACACAACAGAATGTTATTCAGCCACGAGAAAGAAAGATATCCTCCCATTTGCGAAAACATGAATGGACCCTGACATATTATGCTAAGTGAGATAAGTCAGACAGAGAAACACAAGTACTGTATAATATCCCTTACATGTGAAATCTAAAAAAGTTAAACGTATAAAAAAAGAGAAAGTAAAATGGTGGTTAGCAGGGAATTGGGGGAAGAATGATAGATAAGACTGATGGTTTTTAAGACTTGTAAAACCAGAGTTGTAATGAGTAATAAGCAATCCATAGAGATCCACTGCACAGTATAATGAATATAGACAGTAACAGTACTCTAATGTGATAAATATCACTACACTGCCAATCATAGTACAACAGATAAATGCATTGAAGTAACACGCTGTATACCCTAAACTTATGCAAGGTTACATGTCAAATTTATTCAATCAAAAAAATTACTACTTTCAAATATTTCAGAAATCTCAAAATTTTATAAAGCTTTCACATTTTTTCATGTTTGGTTTAAATATTTTCTTTTTCAAATTAAAGATGCAGTCTCTCTGTTTTTGATGCACGTAGATATGGAAAATTCTCATTTCCTTAAAATTTTATGATTTATGGAATGCTTTGTTAATTAGCCTTTTGCACCCAACAGACAGGTTTCAAAACTTTCATTATCCTTTAACAATATGAGCCCAGATCACTGTGTCTTCCTCTTCTCCAACTGCTTCATTGGTTTCCCACAAAGAACCATACTGATTATCAAATTGCTCTTTAACCTAAGAGTTACTCTAACTTTCTCTTTTCTTAATCAGTTTTTCTCTACATGTCTAGACACTCGCCAACTCCTGAATCACTCAGTTCTAAAATCTAGTAAAACTGTTAAGTCACTGGCTCCACTTTTGGAAAAGGTACCTTTGGAACAAATATGACAAATTTTTAAATGTTCCATCTTTGGTACATGTATTTTTTTAAATTTAGTACGGGCCAAAATAATTGAAATTTTAAGTTACTACTCTACCAAACTGTCAGTTTTTAAAGATATCAAAATAAGAAGCCTGTTGTTCTATCAAAAACAAACTAAACACTGTATCTAATAATTACCTGGGAGTTTAAACTATTTTTATTAAAGATTCAAAACATAGGCTTCAAACACCGATTTAAGTTCTTTAGAATGATTACGAAATTCAAACTGAAGCAATAAATTAGAGCTGTTTACAGGAAAATATTGAAGATTCCTCGTTAACAAGTCTTATTAATTAAATCAAAAGCTAATGAACAGAAGGCAATCAAGGCTTGATTGGCAACGGAGACATAAATTAGGTAAAATAAGGTGGTTAAAAATAAATGCTTTAAATTGTGCCACTATCACCACAGGACATTCTATTGGAGGTAGCTGTCAGGTTTGTGTCTAGTTGTTCTAAGCTATATAGAGAGCCATTTTAATTGCAGAGATTCTTCTTTATTCTCTGATTCTTCCAACAACTGCTGTTCCCAGCCTGGCCTCCTTGTCAAGCTCACTTCAGGCCCAAGGATGAGTGTCTCACTGCTCTGGTCTGTCAAACTGGACGAGCTGGCAAGTGCGGCATGAAGAAGAGCCAGGGGATGCCCGAGCACGCACAGAGCTATCCACGCAGAGACATGGGGGGCTGGGTGTCCCAGCAGAGCCATGCTCAAGTGGATCCAGCTTTCAGAATGGTTCTAATCACAAATGCACATCTCTGCCAACTTCAGAACTCTACCCACAGTTCTGTGTGCCCTAAGTGTGTAAATAATACTACAATTCTCTTGTGAGAGTGAAGCTTTGAATGTCAACAGCCTATTCGTATTTTCATGCATTTCTTCATTTGTTCACTCAACATTTCCTGAAGCCTATAAAGAAAGACTCCTCAGTTAGCTCAGGGTAAGTTTTCCAGGTTCAAAAGTTGATGCACAAAGAGAATGTCATTACAGGCAAGCAATTCTCAAAGGAGAGCTTGAAGATTTTCTATTTTATTAGTTACCTGAAATTAATAGGATAACAGTATAATAAAACAAAATTACAAATACTATCTAGATCATCTTTGAAAATAGTGTCCATGTGCTAACACCTAGAAGAATTATGTCTAAGGATATAAAGGAAATTAAGGCAATATGCCTAAAAGAAATTTAATATGCTCTGGGAAATTTAATATATTCTTCCTCACTCTTTCATTATGATTTTGCCTCAAGAGAAACTACTAAGGAAAATACTACCGAGTTCAGGTAGACACCACGCTTCTGTCTCCTTACTGCATTGGTTTAGAAGCAACAGTAGAAAATGTAGATATTAACAGAGGAAGGACAATGACAAGATCGGGTATATCAACGATAATATTTTGGGCCAAATTTTTAAGTTTTTGGCAAAGTCATTATCATTAATACTTTAAAGTTTTACTAATAGCACTTCTTTTATTCTTAAGACACAAGTTAAAATGCTAATGATACTGTATTAAATACATACTTCAAATATCAAAAACTTAACTAAGTAATCGTGGTACTACTATCCCCATCTAAATTCAATTTTTATTCACGTGTAAATGAGAGATCATTTCAGAACTATTTAGCCTTTGCTATTCTGAAATACCCTAAAAGTGCTATTATACTTTATTCTCAAAAAATAGGTTAGGATCAAGATGGCAGCATAGGTAACAGCTGCAGCTGCCGCCTCCCGCAACCACATCAAAATCACAACTAAAATACAGAACCACCCGCACTCAGGGCCTCCTGAGATCTGGCTGCACAGAAGCCCCACAACCAGGGACCTGAAGAAACATTGAGACCGGGAAGAGGGGCGGAGGCAAGGGCGGATGGGAGCTGAATCTCAGAGACGCAGCTGTGGGCCCACACCTGGTGCTTCGTCTAAACCCAGGAGGACATCTCGGTGGTGGGGGTTTCCTGGAGGAGTGAGGGGTCCCAGTCCCACAGCAGGCCCCCAGCCCAGGGCTCCGGGGCCAGGGAGAGATGTCCCCACAACTCTAGGCTATGAAACCAGCGGGGACTGTCGCTGAGGGTCGCAGAGGCTTCGGGAGCCCCAGCAGCTCCTCTAAAGGGCCTGGCACGGACTCACTCGGACGCTCCCTCTGAGCCCAGCGCCCGGCAGCAGCTTGAAAGGACCTGGGACACTCGGGGAGGAACTAACCTGCCTGGAATCCGGGCAAGAGGAGGAGGGGCAGCTTTCTCCCAGGCAGAAGGGCTGGCGGAGGCCATTGCTCCTTTGGCGAGTCCTCCCCGCACAGCTGGCAGGCAGGCGCCATATTTGAATCGCCAGCACCTGACTCGCACCTTTGGCCCCGCCCTGTGATTCCCGGAGGCCCCTCCCCACCTGCAGCTCATCCAGGCCGTTTCCAGGGGCTTTTCTGTGCAAGTGGCCTCTCCAGCCTCATGCTTAGGACTTTCCTAAAATCTCTCATACAAGCAGCAGCTGCCCCATATGGCTTGATAAGTGGCCCCAGGCCTGGCACCAGCAGCAGCCTGCACTGGCTCATAGCCTGGCCTCTCCTGGACACCTCCAAGCCCAGCACAAGTAGCAGCCAACTACGGTTTGCTGTATGGCTCATGCTGGGTGGCCCTGGGCAAGCACAGGCTGACTTTGCACCTCCCAGGAGGCCCCAGAGACAGTGCACCTGGTGGTCAGACTTGACCACGCTAAATTACAACTCTACCACATGCATGAGTGACACACTCAAGGGGCGCACTTGGTGAACACCAAAGCCCCACTGAAGTAAATCCTGCTCCATAGGGGTGTCTCCATCACAGCAGCTCTTTGGCTGTAGCTGTAGCTGGTCCTCACAGCTGACTGGTCTGGGGATCAGTTCCTCCCAGTGATGCCAACATCAACCAAGGCTCAACTACAACAGGATAGTGCACACAGCCCACACAGGGGAGCACCTAGAAGGCCCAGCTCAGGTGACTGGGAAGGCTGAGCCAATGGACACTACAGGACACCTACTACACAAAGCCACTCTAAAAATTCTAGGAGATATAGCAGCTCTACCTAATGCATAGAAACAAACACCTGGAAGCAGCCAAAATGTGGAGGCAAAGAAACATATCACAAAGGCAAGAACAGAAGAAATCTCTAGAAAAGGAATTTAATGAAACAGATCCAAGCAAGCTAACAGATACAGAGTTCAGAATTTTGTTTATAAGGATGTTTAAGCATACTCTTAGGGAAATAACTGAGAAAATCAATAACATAATAAAGTACCAATTTGAAATGAAGGCTACACAAACTGAAATGAAGAATAATTTACAGAGAATCAACAATAGCATAGAGGATACTGAGAATCAAATCATCAATTTGGAACATGAGGACACAAAAAATACCCAACCAGAAGAGCAAAAAGAAAAAAGAATCCACAAATATGAAGATAGTATAAGGAGCCTCTGGGACAACTTCAGGAGGCCCAACATTCGTATTTTTGGGGTGCCAGAAGGAGAGGAAAGAGAGCAAGAAATTGAAAACGTATTTGAAAAAATAAAGACAGAAAACTTCCCCTACCTGGGGAAAGAAATAGACTTACAAGTCCAGGAAGCACAGAGGGTCCCAAACAAGAGGAACCCAAAGAGGCCCACAGCAAGACACATCAGAATTAAAATGCCAAAGGTTAAAGACAAAGAGAGAATATTAAAAGCAGAAAAAGAAAAGCAGTTAGTTACCTACAAGGGAGCACCCATACGACTGTCAGCTGATTTCTCAACAGTAACTTTGCAGGCCAGAAGGGAGTGGCAAGTAATATTCAAAGTGATGAAAAACATGGAACTACAACCAAGATTGCTCTACCCAGCAAAGCTATCATTTAGAATTGAAGATAAACAGCTTCACAGATAAGAAAAAGCTAAAGGAGTTCATCACCACCAGACCAGCACTACAGAAAATGTTGAAGGGTCTTCTTTAACAAGAAGCTGATGAACAAAAGAATCTGACGAACTAAATAGATCCAGAGACATTGACACATGTAACAGACGATCATATTTCAGAGGAAAGAGGGAAGGGGGTGGGGGGTGGGAAGAGATTAACCAAAGAAGTTATATGCATATATGCATAACCCATGGACACAGTCAATAATGGGGTGAAGGCCTGGGGAGGGGGTGGGAGCGAGGTGGAGAAGGTCATTTGGGGGGGGAAAAAATGGGATACCTGTAATACTCTCAACAATAAAGATATATTTTTTAAGATTTAATACAATGAGAAAAGGGTATGCTATGCTTAGACAACAATTATTACATGTAAAAGAAACGATGACTGCTAAAGCATAATTCATCACCGCCAATGTCTTATAAAATGTACAAACTCATAATAACTTTGAAACATAAAATTAATTAGAGTGGCATATAATGTTCACGGGAGAAAACAGAATTATGTACATTTCAACCACTTTAAACCAGCCAACTTTACGCCTTTCCAAAAATAAAATCTGGCAATGAAGAGTTTGAAGAGTTTGAGAGTCTTATTACCTTGCAAGTAAAGAAACCTCAGTGATCATTCAGACTTCTGAACAGACAAGAAGATCTTTTCTCCCTTATCTATCTTTGTCCTTTCAGGGCCTGGGAAAAAGGTAGCCCCCTCCCCCCCCCAGAAAGACTCTGATAGAACTCAAACTCCCCTAGAACACCCCTAAATGATTTCGTTCTTCATTACATTGAGCTAAAATTTGCTTCCTGTAAATTTCCACTCTCTGATTCAAATTCTGACTCCACAAAGACTAAACGAAATGTGCTTGTACAAGACAGACCCCCACTTAATTAAGTGTTAATATCCCGCCCCTCATTCAACAAATACTCATTGAGAAATGATGATTCTGTGCTTGGAATTAGGATGAACAACACAGACATGTTCCCTGCACTTATATCTCACCACGGAGACAGACATAAAGCACGTTAACTACAAAGAGGCTAAAACATGTCAAAGGGAGGCAGGAGGCTCACACTCATCAAAGATGGGACAATTTGAGCATTGCTAAAATAATACCTGTGTTAGAAAGGTTTCAAATATTGTTTAAGTCCATATGTTTATAAAAAGACTTAAAAAAAAAGCCATCAGTTATATTTGGAGGGTGCTATGGAATCACCTTATTAGTTTAAAAAACTGTAAAATATAAAGAATATATCAAGCGTTTCCCTTTCCTTTCATATATTTTCATATACACTGCATCTTAGCGTAACCAGGTCGTTGATACGTGAAAGTTTCTCTCTACAGATGTACTGCATGTAACAAATGAAGAAGAAATGATAGAGTTTGAATAACATCATTTTGCTAACCATAATCATTTAATAGATTAGGAACAGGTGCTAAAATCACCAAAAAAAGAGACTATCAGATAGTATGTGCCTCTTGATGGAAGCACTCATTCTACCCTAGAATAAATCCAAATTGAATCTAACCAAGTCTGTATCTAACTACTTATTTTAAAGAGATGGGGGAAAGTTAAATAACATTTTTGGGATATATCAGAAAAATCCAAACCTCAGGTAATTCTTCATACAGGAAAAATGAGTGCATTTCTTAACAAATAAATTTCCTGAGAAATGGGAGGGGGACCCATAGATTAAAAGAGAGGTATCAACTAATTGCAATGTATAGATCCAGTTTTATCTTGACTCCAACAGTGCATATGTATATTTGATGATATAAAGGAACTGTTGAATATTTTAGATGTGATAATGGTTTCACAGTTATGTTTTAAAATAGAGTTCTAATCTATTAAAAAATAAATGTGCCATGAAATAACATGATGTATGGGGTTTGTTTCAGAATAAGTGAGGGAAACAAATATAGATAAAGCAAAATCAGACAAGGGTTGACAATGTTTGAAATTGGGTAATTGGCTAATGGGGATTTATTATACCTATGTTCTCTACTAATTTTCTATAAAAAGTTCTATAAATTTTTTAAAACACCTAATACGAACTTGGTAATTAATAAATGCAATTAAGGAAAACTGTAATGTGCTTTAAAAAAGATAAAGAACCTAGTTTAAACAGTTACAGAAGGATTCTCTGAAAATATGACATTTAAGCTGAAACAAGAAATATAAAAGAGTAAACAAAGAACATTCCAGGCAAATGAAACAACCTGTACCAAAGCCCAGAGGCGGAGAACACAATGCATTAAACCAAAATATAAAAGAATGGCTGGAGCTTGCTGGCCAGGAGTGGGGTGAGGGGCATACTTACGGAGTTGGGACAAGAGAGCCTGATCATGGAGGTCCTTAAGGGCCACAGGAAGGATTGCTAAAAACCACCGCAGGACCTTAAGAAAGCGGGCGGTGTGATTAAATGATGTGTCTGCGGCTCGCTCACTATGGTGAAGGATGGTCGGAAGGAGCACAGCAGCAGCAGCAGCAGGGGGAGGTCAGGGGGCTGCTGCCGTGATTCCTGGAGGACATGGTGGCCACAAAGTGCCAGGTGCTGGGGAGAGCCGGGAGAAGGGAAAATGATATTCTGAAGACAGAATCGACATGCTGTCAGGATAAATTGAACTGGGTGTAGAGAAAGGTGGAAAGGATGACTCCAAATGTCCCGGCTTCGGTATCTGGGTGGTAGGAGGTACCATTTTTCATTTATTATTCAAGAGTTGAGAAAAACTAAAGAAGAGGAGATTTAGAATGACGGCACCAAGAGTCCTGTCTGGGAAGATCTAAGTGTGGGAACATCCAAGTGGAGATGGAAAGGAAGCACTGGTATTTATGGCTCTGGATCTCAGTAGGAAATCTAGGTCGGGTATAAAAGGGTGGGTCACTTGGAAGCATTCAAGGGAAGTAATAGCCTCAAGAGAAAGCCAGTTTCCTTTTAAAGCAGGCATTAAAAAACAGAAAGAGATAGAGAATATGTAATTTGTTCATCAGAGAATAATGTTCTAGATCCAGAAGACAGGGGAAGAGTCTGAAGGAGGGGAAAAGAGATGGTGCAGGAGGTGTAGTGAGAATACGGGAGTGAGGTCTGAGGGACAGGAGGTGATCAGGCAGTTTTACACCTTGGGTGGTACCTGGGTCAACAGGGACGTGAGGCAGAGGGGAGTCCATGCTGCCAGTCTCGGGAGCAGTGACATAGGGGCTGCTGCTCAGTGTAGCTGCCCCCGCGTGAACGAGGCAAGGCTTGAGGAGGGACGGGCCCAGCCTCTGCAGGTGGCCAGAAGGCACAGGTTCTCTGCCCTGGCTATATATGAGGATCAACGTGGGAACTTTAAAACATACCATTGTACCAACGTACTGTAAAATATACATGTATCATATGACTTCACTTATATTTGGAACCTAAAAAACAAAATAAATGGCAAACAAAATAGAAACACATTCATAGATACAGAGAACAGACTGAGGGCTGCCAAGTGGAAGGGAGATTGGGAGGCTGGGTAAAAAGATAAAGGGATTAACAACATATTGGTAGTTACAAAATAGTCATAGGAATGTAAAGTACAGCATAGGGAATATAGTCAATAATATTGTAATAACTGTATATGGTAGGTACCAGGTGGGCACTAGACTTACTGGAGGGATCACTTTGTAAGTTATATTGATGTCTAACCACTTTACTGTACAACTGAAACTAATATAATACTGAATGTCAACTGTAATTTTAAAAAATGTTTTATTTTAAAAATAAATAAAACATAACATTTCCTGGATGGGACCAGGCAATGTTACGGTTAATTTCTTTGCTGTGAGGTGGAGTCCTAGCATCTGTAGTTTTTAAAACACCCCAGGTGATTCTAATGTGCAACTGAGGTTGAGAACCTCTGTGTTAAACTTTTAGATTCCTGCATCAACTTCTCAGTGCCACTCTACCTTTGTCCGGTTGCTCCAACATTAAAGTCTCCTTGTTACAATAAACATTAAAAATTTTTCAACTATTTTGAGTGCCCTCGCAGTCTCAGGCTGCAAGCTTCTGGATACCTCTCAGCTAATTAATCCCTTTTCAAATGCCCTTTCCAGGGTGTACACACTAACAGATGTGGTCCAATAAGTGTTGAGTGGGTTGGGATAGTACCCTGCCCCGTTCCAGAAACCAAACTTGCACTTAATTTGTCCTAGCTTGAATGAGACTGTGATAGTCACAAAACACTACAAACTCATAGTGATCTTGCCAACACCTAAAAACCCGAGTTTTCTTCATGGGCCCTGTAATTGCACCAACTCTAACTTGCCCTGTACTTAATAATTCATTTTCTCCCTCAAGGATTCACTTTTTAAACATAATTTCAGCAGTTTTATTTATCCCTAACAAAATGCCAAGTTGTCAGCAGCAACCAACTGCTCAGGCCTCCCGTGTCTTCTAAATTCCAAGCCTGTGAGTGGCAGGCACTGGCCACACATCCTTCTATGTGTCCTCAGCCCGGGTAAGAGTGACAACACTGAGCAGGATGAGGTCCAGGGCAGTGCTCTTTGACACCACACTTGACTCCCACCCTATGCTCTTTTTGGGGAACCTGCCCTCTCTTTTCCCTCTCTCCCCTCCCTCCTCCTCTTTTCACTTTCAAGCTCCCCAATCCAGTCCTTCCTCTCCACCTCCACGCTCTCAGTCAGGTTTCCACCCCACTGTCCCAGACCACAGCACTGACCTTCCACCTACCCCTGGAATGTGCTGGAAATTCTGTACCTGGCACAATTTCTGGCACACAGTTAGGGCTCAGTAATAATGAGTGAGCCAACCATTTATCAGGTAAAAGAGGTACTAGAAACCCTACTACCCTTCAGTATAGTTCATCAGCTTGCTTTAAATCTACCATGAGCAGCAGCATATCACCCAACTGCCTATCTCTCCCTTATCAATCAGCAAAAAAACCAGGAACACTAACCTACATTTGATCAACTAGCAGATACACAGTATCTACAGTATTTTGGCTAGTCCACTAGCTTAACAATCTGACCAGAAAAGGGAATTAAAGTTATTTAGGAACAATATAATTTTTTTTTAAATATCTCTTTATTGACTTCAGAGAAAGGAAGAAACAGAGAAAGAAACATCAACAATGAGAGAGTCATTGATCGGCTGCCTCCTGCACACCCCTGACCCGGGATCGAGCCCGCAACCCGGGCATGTGCCCTGACCGGGAATCCAACCTCAATCTCCTGGATCCTAGATCGATGCTCAACCGCTGAACCACGCCCCGCCAGGCAACATAATTTTTTATGAACTCACAGATCACTTATTTGCTTTCTAACTACTCAGAAATCATCAGAACAAGCATTTCGTTAGGGGGAATAAGAAGGGCACGCAGAGGGCAAGTCAGACCATGTCCTCTGGCTCTGGTTCACCGAGCCCAGCTTCTTCCGTGAGGATCTGGGCACCTCAAGGCTGCTAATGCTGCTCCAATTCTTCACAGCTCCTCAAAGGCTGACAGAGATGGGGCAATCTCAACTCCCAATTTCTTTAAAATTCTGTGAAACGGGCTTCTCAGGTCTTAAATCAGAGCTCCTTAGAGGACCATGTACTATTAAACTTCCTAAGACATCTGATAATTTAACTCCCCCCTCTATTAGTTCCACAGTTGGGTACCGGATGCTACCTTTCCTTGGTAGCAATGACAGAAGCAAAGCAGAAGGCAAGTGATGCCACGGGTTCTCTATCACCCTTCTACCTGATAGCCCCTTTATGTGTAAGCTTCAAACCTGAGATTTTCCTGGATTTCCAAGGCTTCCTCTCCTTCCCTCACTGAGCTGAACTGTACTATAGTAATCTGGTCTAATGTTTGTTTGGTTTGGAGAGACTTTTATCATCCATTTTGATACATTAACCTTCTGGAGTTTTAGGGCAATAGATTGTACACTTCCTGGTATCCTCCTGGAACACCTCCAGAGGCAAGGAACCGTTCTGGGTAGAGCAAGGAGTCACATGCATACAGCCCTTGATGAAATGGCGCGCCAAAGAAGAAATAAGACAAGATGGAACTAAAATGCATAAATAACATAGCTAAGTTTATTTTTAAAAGTAAGGCACAGTTATGAAAGACAAAGAATGTTAACGTATCAAGAGAAGGCTCAAAGCATGGAAAAGATACCAGGACACCACAGATGGAAAGGTAGCTGGTAACACATACTCCTGGAAGTACTAGAGAAGGGCCATGTGTATTTGATGAGATGGGAGAGTTTCATAAAAAGAGAAATAAAATGTAGTCTATTATGAAGAGTTTTCACAGATTGATATTTCACAGGGTAAGATCTGAAACTTACTGTATTAATAAGTTCTAGAAGTGTTTATCCATAACATACAACAGTGTATATCCTTAAATATGCAACACCTTAAATATACAAGCACTGAAAACTAAAAATGAAGGGATGGTGTAAAGATAAAGAAAAAAAGAAGTTGGGGTGCCCTGGCCAGGTGGCTCAGTCATCCCATACACTGAAAGACTGCAGGTTCAATCCCCCGTCAGGGTGCGTACGGAGGGAAACTAAAAGGTGTTTTGATCTCACATGGATGTTTCTATCGTTCTCGCTCTCTCTCTCTCCCCTTCTCTCTCTAAAAAAAAAAAGTTGGGGTTATTTTTTTGTTTTTCCCTAGTCCCACTTTCAAGCACCCTTGTCTGGAGAAGCATATTACTGAGGTCTTTGGAAAGGCTGCATTCTACATTTCTAGAGAAATCAAACTTTCTCTTTCTGAGGTCAAGTTGCCACTTTAGGTAGATTCTATCTTCAGTAGTTTTTTCCCCATAGAAAAGGCTTCACAAAGGCAGAAAAGGAATGGATGTACTTCTGGATGATACTATCATTTTCCCCCTATCTTAGATTACTTATACCAGATGGGCCCCAACTTAAAATGGTTTGACTTAGGATTTTTTCAATTTTATGATAGTGGAAAAGCGATACACATTCATTAGAAATCATACTTCAAATTTTGAATTTTGATCTTTTCCTAGAATAGTGATATGTGATGCAATACTTTTTTTGTGATGCTGGGCAGCAGCAGCGAGATGATTTTGCCCAACTATAGGCTAATGCAAGTGTTCTGAGCATGTTGAAAGTAAACTATGATGTTTCATGGGTTAAGTGTATTAAATGCATTTTCAACTTACAATATTTTCTATTTGTGATGAGTTTATTGGAATGTAATCCCATCATAAATTGAGAAGCATCTATATTTTCTCCCAAATTCTTACATATTATGCCCCATACTGTATCTAAAAATAAAAATCAAGTCTACTCGTTCATAATTTTCTTTTTTAAAATCCTAACTACAGCATCACGATCAGAGTGAGTCAACACATGAGCTGGGACTAAGGAAAAGACAATCAAATCTGATGTTCAACCTTATAGTGTTTCAGGCTTCCTTCCCAGTTCTAAGATGTGTAAAGTATGATGTTCCCATTTCTCTAACAGAATCAAAATGTTCCTCTTTTTCTAGTACAGATGTACATGTTCAGCATCACAAGAGAGAAGTCAAGTTTCTACTCTCAGGAAAAAAGTATCTCCAAGAAGTTAAGTGAGATGCACCAGAAAGTACATTCCTGATTCACCACGAGACTCTGAGCAGTCCCCAAATACTCATTGCAAAGTACTATTAACCACAGAGATCTTGCATTTTCCAAGCAAACATAGTCATACAAAATTAAATGAAGTTTGGAACAGCAGGACTAAACAATCAAAACAGCCCTGGAGAGCCATTAAGTCAGGGGTATTCAGAGTTCAAACTATCTCAACCCAGTTCTAATAAAGATACACATGAATGCACAGGCACGTGCACACACATACACTTAAGGTTTATATTATAATCAGGATAGAAAGCTAGTATTTTCTTTTTTGGGTTTGGCTGCAAAGGCCCATGGAGAACCAACAAACAAAATTATTAAAAATGCACAGTAGCTTGGTTAAAGGACTAGGAGACATATCAAGCCAAGGAGTATTATGAGTAATTTTTATTTTCCCCAATTAAAATATATTACTTTCATAAATACAGGAAATATGTCATTATTAAATATCTTTAAAATAAAATTTAAGAAACAATATAAAGCAAGGGGAAATTTACCTAGTTTAATTTATCTTTTATGACAAAAAGGATTGGAGAACACTGCTATGGCATTTATTATCATGAATTACCTAAACCTAAAAGATTGTTCTAAAAATAAAAGTAACACTAAAATGGACTGCTTTAAAGGCAAGCAGAATGTCAAAGTAAAAATGATTAAATTAAATATAAAGCTGAAAACAATCCACCTACATGGGTTGAAGATAAGGTTTTATATTAATCAGCTCTTTTATCATATGTAAATTAATACAAAATATAAAAAAAGACCTTCATAAAAATTATATATAACTGGTATATAAGATCTATTCTAGAATCACTACTTCCAAAACCTAGCAATAAAGCCAGAGTACAAATTAGTTAGCTTGATTTAAAATGAAATGTTTTCATACATAGTCAATAATTTTAAAATCAAGATAGTTGTCTTTAACTCAAAAATAGCACTTGTGTTGAATACCCTTGAAGTACCTACAGCATGGCAGGCCCTGGACTAAGGACTTTATTTACAATGTCTCATTTAATCCCTGTAACACCTCTAAGTGATAGATACTATCATGAACTTCACTTTATTACACAACTGAGGCACGGGTCTAACAACTAGTAGTGACAAGTCCACAATTTGGATCTAAAGGAGATTTGACTTCAGAGCCCATACTCCTAAGTTCTCTGTGTGGTAGCAACAATTAAAGTGAACCACAGGCGAAAGGCGTGTGGTCCACACGCTCATACTGGTCCCTCCTTCACCAGAGGCACTCTGCTTACACCAGTACATGTTTTGTTCAGACATTTGTGATCATATTATTTACTCTCAAAGAATGTCACTGTTTTCTAATAATATTTTACAAATTTCAAAATAAGTCAATGTATTTTAGAATGGATTAAATAAGTCTTATCCTCATTACAAAAGTAACATATGTTTATGGAAGAATAGTTGGAAAATATAGAAATATTTTGTATCTGTAAGAATCCCACTATTTAGAGGTAAATTCTTCCACATGTATGTATCTTCTGGAGTATTTTTTCTAGGTGTAGATTTTTCTTACTGGCACCCTACTTTTATATTTGGCCACTTACTTTTTTGTTTTGGTTTAACAATATATCCTTTTACTGGATGGGCTGAAATAAGAACCCAGGAAGCATCAAGTTCAAACAAGCTCACACTTTCCTTTTAAGGAAAATGGCCCCAGTACTTCTTTCTTTCATAAAATACCATGACTCTTGCATTTTAATTTATTAGTGAAAGCAACCCTGTTAGCCAGATAATAAAAGCCTGCAAGGACCTGACAGCCACATGGGGGCAGGACCCATGCGGCAGTTCCTCCAAGCTGACCTGGCCAGGATTCAGTAGAATGGGTGTGCTCCACGCCCAGTGATGGAAAACAACTAATTGAATCATGTCCAGGACACATACGCTATAAACCAACAGACATGATCTTAGACTTGGAAGAACTGAAGCCCACAGTAACCAAATGTCAGTTGAAGAAAGAACTTCCTATTCCCAACTACAAATCTCTATTCCTAAGGACCATCTGTCAAAGCCTCTTCTGCACTAACAGAGCCTGATCAGAGCGTTCCTAAACATTTCCCCACTCATTACATAGTTAGCATTTATCAGTTAAACATCTGTTAACAGCACTGTGACAGGTGCTGAAGAACAGGATATATAAAGTTGACCATTGAACAACAAGAGTTTGAGCTGCACGGTTCCACTTACATGCAGACTTTTTTCAGATGAGCTCAGTTCAATTAACCTGCACAATTCAAACATGCACTGCTCAAGGCTCAGCTCCATGGCTGAGAATCTGAGTATGTGGAAGGCTGACTGCATGCAAGGCAGCTGCCCCTAATGCATGCATTGTTCAAGGGTCAACTGTACACATAAGAGTTAATTATCTATATGAGAATAAGCTATATACATAGGAGGAAGTAGATACAAAGCAAGGCAGCAAGTAAATCATAAAAAAAAAGGAAAAATTATTCTGACATTTGTTAAAACAGTAAGGCTTTATTCAAGTCTACTGCAATAGGGGAGAGGAAAGTAAGGCTTAACTCTGAAAACAACAAAACCAAGTAGGGATACGGAGCCAAGGAGCCGGTTAGGGGAGTCACTATTGATGGAAAATTACTAAGAGGAGACATCAAAGGTAGGGCTAAATCTTGCTAAATTGATCTAACAGGATTCTTACTGAGGGCAGGCCAGAGCAATGAGAAATCAAGGGTTGGGAGGGTTTCTCTAAAGTGAAAAATGAGCTATCCAGGCCTGGTAAGGAGGTGGAGGGTGAGGGGTAGCTGGCAAAGTCAAGGCCTTGTCAAGAAGAGGGCTTAGACGAGCATAACTAAAGTTTAGTCAAGGAGGGAGTCTTGTCAGAAACCAGGAAAGTTTCATAGTATGAGTGAGACTTGAGTTGGGCCTTAGAGATGGAATAGGATGTGGAGAGTGACAAGGAGAGGTAATCACTTACACAGAGGGGTCTATCAAAAACAAAGGTTCAGAAGTGGGGAAAACACATTTAAAGCACAGAGAGCAGAAACTAGGGAAGCAACAGGACATAAGGAAAGAAACGCAGACTCAGGAGAGATCTGGATGCCAAGTCCTCTACAATATTGATCCGATAATTAGATGTTTGATCTTGTTTGACATCAATATATTTATTGCCCACTACTTTTTTTTTTTTTAAGGGAGAGCTTTAAATGAAGTAAAAGCTAACATACCAACAATGTTCACCTGAAGAAGTTAAATATACATTTTTATCCCTAACCAATAAAGGTAAAGTAACTGAGGTTATAAGTCTACTAAATATATCTCATGATATAAGTACAGATGAAAACAGGCTATAATATTATTTATAAATATAAATTAAAACACACTAAAAATAAATAAATTTCTAGGGTTTATATACTGTAGTTATATATATATATGTATATATACACATACTATAAAATATTTGGTGGCAAAAAGGTGAATACTCAATTTGTTAAATCCACCTATGCTACTCCCAGGGCTTTCCAAGTAATAGCATGTGTGTTTGTCACTATCAAACAGGACACTAGCATCCCTTTTCTGTAGAGCTATCTGGTTTGCTAGGTTTAACTAGGAAAACTGACAAGGTCTTAAACAAAAAACTGTTCCATAACATGAAAATGAGCTTCTAATAAGAAATTTCATTTCCATTGAGTGAGAAGACATAACATAGCCTCTTTGAGAAGGAACCATGTGGCAAGGATTTCCTTGTATGAACGGCTTTGGTGGAGTCCGGCTTCAATAAACACTGAGCGCTGTACCTGTTTATTGGTTTAGTCCAACAAGGTCTAAACCAGTGCACAGCTGCACACAGGGCAAATTCCACCAGCTTTCCCTGTTACAACAATTTCTATAACTAAGAAATCATAAATGGCAGCTTTCCTAAACGTCTCTCCTTTGTGTGTGTCAGTCTTTCTCCGTCATTAACAGGAAGTTTTCTGATATGATTTTCTTTTAAGTTCAAAGTGAGTGCTAAAGGAGTAAAGTCCCTGACTCCAGAGGTAACATTTGCTCAAAAGCAATTAGATATTTGCTTAATTTTCACCTAAAATGAGGAATGAATACAACTGCCATCATGCTTCTCCAACTGAAGCAGATGGGAAATCATCAGTAGTTATCCAACTGAGAAATTTTTCCATAACTGCACCGTGTATACAAATCCCAGTCCAGAAAATAAATGAGACTTTAGCTAGTGCACCACGTTGCCTTATAATGAGTTTTAAAAAAATGAGTGGTATATCTGCAAATTGGGTAAACTGAATACAAATATATAAATCTTTCTGTGTCAAATATCTGCAGATAAGATATTTAGTCGCTTAATAATTGTTTACCATTTTTCTTTTTTCTAAGATTTAGTTATACTCTTCTCTTATTAAAAAAAATTGAATGTAGCCTGGACGGGCGTGGATCAGCAGTTGAGCATCGACCTAGGATCCAGGCAATCGGGGTTCGATTCCTGGTCGGGGCACATGCCCGGGTTGCGGGCTCGATCCCCAGTCGGGGGCGTGCAGGAGGCAGCTGATCAATGACTCTTTCATCATTGATGTCTCTCTCTCTCTCTCTCTCTCTCTCCCCCCTTTCCTCTCTCTGAAATCAATAAAGATATATTTAAAATAAAATAAAAGGAATGTATCCACATAAAAATTACTATTAAAATGAATACTATAAAACTAATATCTTGTGTTCATGGTAAGAGAAACAACTTTGTCTGGTTATAACACAGAGGATTACTTTCCCTTTTTCTTTTGTTTTTAAATACACCAATTTTTAAAGAAAATGCATTCCTTATTCTCTCATTTTTACCACAATCTTAAAAATCCAGGCCACTAATTAATCAAATGAAATTCAGATAGTGAATTTCAGAAAGTGAGAAAACATGATTAATCTTGTCAGATAAGCATGCAGTCATTATATTACAAAACATTCATTTTGAGTGTCTAAGGAGAAAGTATGGCGGGATTACACAGGCTATTTTTAAAAACGAGGAGATTACTTATCTCAGATAGACGGAATGCCTCCAATTCTGAAGCAGGGTAAGGAAAGGACAGATGGGAGGTGGAGACACTCAAGTTTCCAGTGCTTCTCTGTTACTACTCGGGTATAAACTCAGGTGTTAACCTTGCATTTTGTTTTTCATATATACAAATATGGGGGAGTGTTCATGCATTATAGAACTATATATAACACAAGAGAAAGTTTTTGAAAAGTAGAAAGGAAAATATAACTGTACAGGCTGACTATTAAGTGGCTCCATATGTAGAGATCTGGCCACGTTAGTTTCAACAAGTGTATTTTTGATGAAGCATCTTCCGCATACCCATTTTTATTAGACAAAATAAACTTAAATATATTTGTTCTCTCCAGTTCTCATCAATTAAACAAGTACTTTTTTTTTTAACAGGTAGGTCAATGGTAAATTAGCTCAGGTCACATCAACCATCACAAAAAAGATTTATCATTTAATAAGTCATCTAAAAGCTTGTGTGAGTAAATACATACAAACAATATAAATGTACCTGTTTAGATACAAATATATAAGGAAGTGGCTATAAATATGTTACTATGAAGTTTTGGCAAGACTTCCAAATGGCCTAACAGGTAGAGACAACCATTTTTCCTCTTAATTTAAGTCTGAATGCTTAACTGCATTCACAGTTAGTGGTGGGAATATACTTCGGGCAGATTCTCACGGGTGCTGAGTTTCTGATTTATTCAAAACTCTACTTGAAAGAATTTTATTTTTGTAAGGTGCTACTCTTGCTATAATGTTAGATATTAGTTCCTCCACTATTTATGAGAAGGGTAAAAGGGTTGTCAAGGTGCTGGCAGATCAGGAGTTATGTTTGCCACATGAATAGAATAAAAAGGTAGTAAGAGAAATAGGTGCCATCAAACCCTGAGCTGAGGTGCGTAAGGAGAAGGCAGCAACGGAATGGAAAACCTTGTCCAAAATAAACATATTTGACCGAAGGGAAAGAGGAACAATGAGTATTCTATTTCAAGCAGGTATCTCCTCTATGGAAAGCCACAAATCACTTGGGTGAAATAAGGGGGGAAATTGCTATGATGATGTCACTCTGTGGTTGCCTAAAACAGCAGAGAATACGAATGATAAATAACGAAAGGAAATTGCAACCTGGCACAAAAGAAGATATAAGAATCATGGGAGAAATTAGCTATGTATCCCCAGAGTCAATCATTACTAAAGGGTAGAGTAAGAACAGATCTTAAGAAAGCAGATTTCAAATTTTTTCCCCCAAAAATAAAAGGAGATAAAAATTATAACTCAGCTCTCTAGTTGGACTTGACTGGGCCTGAATCTTGGCTCTCCCACTTAGCTATGTGATTGTGGGGAAGCTACTCAAAATTTATGGGCCTCCGTTTCTAAATCTGTAAAATGGGGGAAACAGTCTTATTTCAAAGCTTTTCTGGGATTTTTACTAAAAAAAATAACAGCTGATACTGACCATGCACGATATGCAAAACAATGTTCTAAATTCTCCAAATGTATTCATTTATATATATTCCTCACAGTTGTAAGAAATCAATTCTATTACTCGCCCTGTTTTTATAGGTGAAAAAAAATGACGCTTACCCCAGTGTTCACTAAATATCAGCTTTATTTCATAACCCTAAATTGCAAAGAGCAAGGTAGCACCAAGAGAAATAAGAGACTCACAAAAATCGATATTGTTCTTAAAAATCACAACTAGTATCAATGGAGTAAAAAGGGCCAAGTAGAGACACAATGTTCTACACCAGAGTTCAATGAGAACTCTGAACACAAGTAAAAAGAGAAGAAAGATTTAAGAAGGGTAATGTTCTGATAGGTCTAAGTCCCCAATGAGATGAAGCTGGCAATAAGGACAGCTGTTTCCGATCTACAGATTATCAGACCAGGAACAGGGGAGACCAGTTATTTGTGGCATACGGAATCAAGTTCAAGCGACAGACGAAACAGAGCTCCTCAGATTTCTCCATCAAAATTGTGTACTTCAAGTGTTTTCCTTAATCATTTTCTCTCTATTTACTGACTCCTTCGTTATAACCTATGTCATACTCAATTCTTTCCTAGTTCAAAACTAAAACAAAAGATATTTCTCTCCTTTCTTTTTGTTCTTCCCTTCCCTGTATTACTCCTCAAAGTAACAGCTTGCATTCTAGCCTCCGTTTTTCATCTCCCTCTCTCTCTCTCTCTATCTCTTCAACCCAAAGCAAGTGGGTCGCTTTCCCCACCAATCCCCTACACATACTTAAGAAAAACCTTCCTAATTGCCAGTGTAATGGATTCTTTCGGGACTCATCTGATTTGACCTTGCTGAGTACCTGACCTCATCATTCACACTCTTCTGCAACTCTCTTCCCTCCGTGGTACCTGCCTGGTGTTCTTGTTACCTCTCTAGCCGTCCCTCTCGCCTTCCTTGGTTCTTCCTTTGTCCAGCTCTAAGTACTTGTGTTCTGTTATTTCATCTCTCCTATTTCGCTCAGAGATGAGATATATTCTATTTTAATTTAACAGTTCTCTATGCTTTACTTTGGGCATAGTCACAGGTGCCCACAACTCTCCAGAGCTTAACACTGAAAGTTTCTCAGGAACACAAAGTTAAAAAAAAAAAAAAAAAAAAAGTGTGACTGTTTTTACCTAGTCCATTGCCTTCTCATTAGGAATTCAACTTCCCCTGGGATCCCCAATAGGGCTCCTTTGTAACATTTATTTGGTTTCTCAGGATCTCCATTTCCCTATTCTCTCTCCCCAGAGGCTTGATCAGAGGCACAACAAAAGCCTTTGGTCCCTTTTCTGCTTCCTCAGGGGCTTTTTAGCCTGTCTGTCCCTGTGCTGGCTGCCAAACTGCTTCCGAATTCACTCTTGTGTCACCCATCAGGCCAATTAGGAATAACTTCTACCTTATTCTCTGTTGAGTTACAACAGGGCTTTCAACTATTAACCGAAGTATCCAGTGTTTACAATTTTCCCTCAGCTCAGACAATGCTGGTGGATCTGTAGGACCACTGATTTCAATCCCCGAAAACAGAGATGGTTAAAAACACAGCAATCCCAAAGGGACTATTTTGAACTACAGACAGAATTATCTTTTAAGTTTTCAAAGAATTTGTTTATACAGGGAAAGCGATGTCTGTTTTCTTGAATCAACCATTAAGCATGAAAAATGTCTCATGCCCAAAATCTTTAAAATAATTTCCTCTCTGTCTGAGATGTTTTTTTAAGCTCAGATATTTTTCTGGCTAGAAGCCACTAAGCTTGCATTTACCTTTTCCATTTTCAGATTTTATTGACACGGGTAGGTATTGCTGTTGGGCCCAAAGATGAGACAACAAAAGAGAGCCTAAGTTGAACTTCCTGGGCAACCCAAGCATACTTAGGGTAAGAATCAGATCAAACCCCACTCCGCCTCTTCTCTGATCCTGGCCTATCCCCAGTCAACAGAGTCTACAACCCAATCTTGTACTTGATTACTCTACGCAGCTTGTAGTCCTAGATTTTTCTGCAACATGCCATCTCGCCATTATTATAATTGCTCCTACTGGTATAGTATACTTCTTTTGTGTGCATCGGTGCTAAACAGACCATACATATTTGACTAAAACTCACTGACACTATAACCTATTAGCTTGGAGCTCTAATAGCACCGGATTTCACTCAAGCCCCAGTGGGCTCATTAATTCCTGCTTCAAATTTCCAGCATTTCCACTACCTTAAATTACTCTGAGCCTATCACTTATGTTATGAGTAGTAAGGGATCGAGGTAGGTTATCTGAATTTTAGACTGATCATTGCTGTTTCACAAAAAGCATGAAGTCTAGTGCTCATACCTTGCTGTCGAAAGCTCATGAACCAGCCATGAAGCATTTTAAATTGTCAAATCTGCGTTAGAGGTTCAATGGCAATTACGAACAATTCGAAAAGCTCCCCGAAGACTCATTAAAATTAATCCTTCTAAATACTTATTATAAATGCCATAATATAATATTTTAAGCAAATCTGGAGTTTTGGCAAAATGTTTTTTTCAAATTTCTAAAAGAATAAGGCATTATCTAAGTAAGGTGATTATATAACTTATCACCCAAATGGGAACACTGAATTAGTAAAAAGAAGTATTAACAATTACACAAAGACAAAAACCATAAGCCAGGATTGTCCCAGGCAAACCAGGACAAAAGGCCCCCTCTGCACAAAGCCCCTTACTCCAAACAGAATCTCTGTCCGTCTCAAGAATGTTATCTAAAACTTGGTGAGGTTAATTCAAAAAGGAGTCAATAAGAAAGTCGTCAGAAAAGGTAACTGAAGAACTCTGTGCACAGCTGACAAAGATTTCATTCCAGACTAGAATGAAATCCAATCTCTACTGTGAGATTTTTAAACATGGCCCCAAATTCTCTGACACTCCTCACTGAGAGGTGCAGCGTATGTCCCCTACACCTTCCATCCGGTCTCTTCAAACACCTGAGCAAAACTGCCAGCTCTGGGCACGGGTCCTGAAATACGACAGCTTCCCTTTCTGTGTCCTGGTAGTGCCCCTCAGCTCATCTATTCCTTACTGATCTTTCTGCTTGCGGGATCTGTCTATGACTGACAACTGAAGTCTCCAATTACAGTTGTCGATCTGTCCATCTCTCCTTCCCCGTCTGTCAGCTTCCTCCTCACATAGTTTAACACTCTAGCGACAGGTGCATACACATGAAGAACTGTATGTCTTCTTGGGAAACCCATCCCTCTATAGCTCTGTAACGCCCCTCTTTATCCCTGAAGATCTTCTGAACTGTCAGAAGTGTCTACTAAGCCTGAAGTTAATATAGCTACTCCAGCTTTCTTGTAATCAGTGTTAGAATGGTATATTTTTCTCCATCTTTTTACTTTTAACCTGAGTCTTTATATGAAAGGCAAGTTTGTTATAGAAAAAAAAAAAAAATACACCCCAAACTTAATTTAAAAAGAAAAAATAGAAAAAAAATATAGTTGGGTCTTGTGTTTTTTTTAATATGTTTTTATTGATTTCAGAGAGAGAAGCATCAGTGATGAGTCATTAATTCGATCTCCCGGATCATAGGTCAATGCTCAACCACTGAACCACGCTGGCCGGGCTTGGGTCTCATTTTTCATCCACATGGGCAATCTCTGTCTTTCCATTTTCACTGGTGTATTTAGACCAATTACATTCTGAGTGATTTTGAGATTGGTATATTAATACCCATCTTGTTTGTAACTGTTCTCTATTCATTGTATTTGTCCTTTCCCTTTTCTTGCCTCCTCTGATACCTTTCTAACTTATCTAAGTCCCCCATGAAATAGCACTATATTGCTTCATATGTAACATAGACGCCTTATAACAGAGTATTCTCAATTCTAATTGCCCATTCTTGTGACACCGTCGTCATTCATTTCACTTATCTATATACTATAATCACCCACTACATTGTCCTATTATTGCTTTAAATAGCAGTTTACTTTTAAATCAGCTAAGAAAAATAAAAGATTTTATTTTACTTTCATTTATTCCTTCTCTGACATTCTTCTTTTGCTTATGTTGGTCCAGCTTTCTAAACTACATGATTTTCCTTTTGCCTGAATGCCTGAAGAAAGTTCTGAGAAAGTTTTTATTTGTCCATCACTTCTGAAGGATATTTATTGGATACAGAATTCTAGATTGGTGATGTTTTACAAGACTCTTCTTTAAGTGTTCCATTCCATGCTCTTGCTTGGTTTCTGATGAAAAGTCTGATGTAATTCTTACCCTTGTTCCTTACGGTAAAGTATTTTTTCCTCTAGCTTCATTCAAGATTATCTCTGTCTTTGTTTTTCTGCAGTTTGAATATGATATGACTAGCTGCGGGCATCAGGGGTGTGTGTGTGTGTGTGTGTGTGTGTGTGTGTGTGTTTATATATATATTTATACAGAGCCTACTTGGTGGGCTCTGAGCTTCATGAATCTGTGGTTTGGTGTCTGTCATGAATTTTGATAAGTTTTCTGCCATTATTACTTCAAATACTTCTGCTCCACTCCCTCTTCTGCAGGTATTCCCATTATGATGTAGCTTTTTCCCTTTCAACCCTGACTTCCTTCCCTGACTGCAGTGTTCCCAGTCTATTTCCTTGCAACCCGACCATTGTTAACTATGGTTTCTCCCACTTTGGTGAGACAGAAAGGAGGCTGGAGAGAGACTGAGTGGGAGAAAGAAAATCCCTTCACAGGCTGGGATAAGATTCCAGCAAAGACTTTTCCCTGCAGAGTAGGCTTTTGTGATGGAGAAAGGTCTGGATATATTTTACAAAGATCCCCCTCCCCCTCCCACTGCCAGAGCCACAAGGGGATCTTCCTTCCATGATCTTCACTGTGAGAACCTTGTGGGGTTCCTGAAGGCAAAGTCCGAGAAAATGTGGGGGCTTTCCTACAGCTGCAGCCTCCTGGAGTTTTCACTCTCATATTAGTCCACACTCAGTCGCCAGCAGATCATCAGTTACTATTTCAGCATTCCTACCAGTATGGCTCCAGAAGCTTGTGCTCCAGGTAAGGAGATAGATGATGGCTCTATCTTGACGTGTCTGTCTCTTCAGACTTTAGTATAGTGGTTTTCCCTGTGAACTCTGTTCTTGGATGAACTGAAAAAAACTTGTTGATTTTCAGTTTGCCCAGCTTTTTCTCCTTGTCAGGATAGGAGCAACAACTCCCAAGCTCTTTACATGCTGGGGCTGAAGGCAGACATCTGACTTCCTATGTCAGGGGACATTCACTCTGACACAGAATGCTATTAGGAAACCCAAACCATGTGAAGAGCCAGCTCCAGCTTCCCAGCCACATCCAGCCACGTGAGTGAACCATGTTGGCAATGGATCCCTCCTATCTCAGTCAAGCTGCACAAAATGATACCACATGGAACAGAAACCTTTCCTGCCCAGCCCTTCCCCAACTGCAACAAATTAAATAACAGTGTTGTTTTAAGTCTTTATGTTTTTGGTGTGGTTCACTTTGCAGCAATATATAAGCAGAACGTTCCTAAGATGATCCACAAGGCCTTGCCAAGTTCTCAAAACTCAATTCATACAAATCTCCCTGAACACATCCCATGCCTCCAGTCACGGGGGGGCTCTCGGAGTCTGTGAAACCTACCAACCTCTTCTAAGGGTCTTGTCCCTATTCTTTACCTGGTTGGTCATGTGTCCTCCTTCAGATCTAAGCATACCCGTCCCCTTCGCAGCAAGGCTTCCATTGTCCATCCACTGAAAGTACACCTATTACCCACCCCTCTCTCACACAAATAGATAAAACCCACCACTCTCTATCTTAACTCTTTCTCATACATCTTTTTTCCTTTAAGCAACTTAAAACTCCAAATATATCTGCTAACTTGACTAATTTTTGCCTTCCCAACTAGATGATGGGTCCATGAGAAGAGGCACTCAGTTTTTCCCACCACTACATATCCATTGCCTGGCCTCACACGCAGAACACCACAGGGGCTTAGTAAATGCCTCTAAA
Source organism: Miniopterus natalensis (assembly GCF_054644295.1). Classification (NCBI taxonomy): domain Eukaryota; kingdom Metazoa; phylum Chordata; class Mammalia; order Chiroptera; family Miniopteridae; genus Miniopterus; species Miniopterus natalensis. The sequence continues at coordinate 57,849,055 of NC_142090.1, read as the reverse complement.
GGCAGGAGCTCTTTGAAACAAACACTGCCTCCATGCATTCCTTGTTTAGACAAGGGTTTCTCAACCTTGGTACTATCACACTTTGTAGTAAAGAATTGTCTGTTGAAGAAGATTGTTCTGTTCATCTGCATGGTCGTTCAAGAGCATCCCTGGCCTCTCCTCTCTACATGTCCATAACACAACCACCTCTCCCCAAGCTGGGAAAACCAAAAATGTTTCCAGATACATATCATCAAATGTATCCTGGGGAGAAAGATTGAGAGCCAGTTGACAACCATTGGTTTAGACTAGAAAGACACTACTTCCCTAGCATCCTGGTTTAAACTAAAGGAGTGACAATAATAATAAAACAACGCAGGAATGTGGGTCTGCTTTAAACTGAAACCAATCTCACCATCAAATCCTTCCTCCAGTTCTCCTCAAACACTATTTAGGGTGAACTATGGGAGATTCTAGGAACCCTGACATTATAATAATTGGAAATTTCCACACTACCTCTTTCAAAAAATTCTTCCACTATCTAAAGAATGCCCCCATTTTTTCACCAGCTGGGCATAGCTGATATATGATCTCAATTTTGAAGACAGAAAATATCACTGATTGTTTTGAGGGGCCCCTAATCAAATGATCAAAGAACCCTATAACAAGAATGACCAACAGAGGCCAACACATTTAAACATTGTCTAATAAAAAAATTATCCCTGTACAGTTTAGTCTAATAATTGAAATCATGCCTCTTGCCTAAACAATATCCTCATTGTCACTTTTGTCGAAAAGATTAGGCGTTGTTTATTTATCTGCTGCAGGCTAAGTGAAACCAGCTGTACCAATGAACCAGACCCTCCTGCCCTCCATTCTTTTTCTAAAGGAAGTCAGGGCTAAATCTGCAATTTCAAGAGAGGCTCTGCTTTTTAAAAATAAAATTAGCAGATGTTGGTGGGTGGGTTATTATCCCCCTCGGCCTAGGCAATGATAAAAACTTTACTTTTTCAACTTTAACCTGTACACGAGGAGCACCAGGTCTAAAAAATCACATGGAGCAAAATCCAGTTTCTCTTGTATGTTGTCATGTATTTTGTGCATTAAATTGCAAAGCTAACGCTGACTGTATTATCATACTATGCTGCCATTTTCATACCCTATGACTAATAGTGTGGATACAGGCTTGATCTTAGAAGTGAGCTGTGATAATAAGCTTTGGCCCATGGACCCAAAGTCTAAAAGAAAGCAAAGCAGACGTAATGAGAAACAGAGAGAGGGCCTCGGGAGCATCCTGCAGCAGAGCTCACACCAAGTAATCAGACGTGCCTCTCCTTGGCACAGAGCTCCCATTTGCAGGCAGTAACATCTCAGGACACTGGAAGTCAGCATGACAGTCCCCGTGTCAACACTTAAGATTGAAACTTCGGTGGGCCATCAGTTTCCATCTGGGCATTTCTGACTTTTAAAATTCTTCAAACTACTCCTGATAGTGTTGCAATGGAGTTGACCTTCAGGGCAAACAGTAAAAGCCACCTCTTTAACCTCACAAATTCTGAAAAGGTGGTTAACTGCCACTGTCTTTCCCGACTGCTGCTTGTTTTAATTAACAGCATTTCTTCCGGCTATTCCTCCCGGGGCTTCGAAGAGCTCTTTGAAATGTATTTAGTATTTTTCAGTCTTGGTTTGGGCTAGTCTCTCAATTTATGAGGTCGTTTCATTCAAGTTCAATAATTCAGCAGAGACTGGCAGAATGAAATGCTAAAGGCAGACTGACACTTTCAATCACGCAAGTCTCCTGTTACACAGGTGAGCAAACTCCTTCATTGTTCTCATTGGCCTCTGAGATAACCTAAGGCTGGCACAAACCAGCGTGCGCAGACTTCTGTGTTTAGCAGGCCCCCGCAGGAGTAAAGCTTTGCATCTTCGCCTCAACAGAAACTGAAGATAAGCAGGAAAAAATTACCAGAAATCAGGACCGCCTGTGGGATGGCTTTGTCAAAGTCCAATACTCTAATTCCAGAGGTAGAACCAAGAGAAAGATTTTTCTTGATCTAAATGACACTAGAAGTATGAGAAAATCAAAAGCAAGCAGCTACAGCACCACCACCACCCCGCCCCGAAAAGAGAGGCCTCTGTCCCCTGCAGGAATAAAGGGTCGTGGTGTGTCACCACTGCGTGCAGAAACCGGGGGACTCAGGCACTGGCAGGGACTTGGGTATGCTCCACCAACAGACCCCAGGGCTCTGAGGGGCAGGTGAGTTCCACCTCATCTCAAGTTTGGGAGTTGAGGTGGCCGGTGATTGTAACTCCTATCTATCAAAGCCACACATGCATGGGCGCTCACATATTAACAACCCACAAACCTTTCCAAATGATATGGCTTATAGCCAATTCCACTTTAACACTCAAAGATAGCACCTTTGCTTAATCAAAATTCGCACAATAATCAAAATGAATCAGTTTGCCTTTACTTCAAGGCCCTCAGGCTTTAACAAACTTAGTGGATAGCTTAGTATCACCCTTTGATACTAAGCTATCCACCAAGCCCCAAAAGAGAACTGTCTCGCGTCCTACCAATACACACAGTGATGAAGAAGGCTTAATTTTAAAGCAAATGGTCTACGTGTCTGTTTTTATGCTCATACCATGCTGTTCTGATTACTATAGACTTGTAGTATTATCTGATGTCAGGAAGTGAGAGACCTCCAACTTTGTTCTTCCTTTTCAAGATTGCTGTCACTAGTCGGGGTCTTGTGTCTCCATACAAATTTTTGGATTTGCACCCTGTGTTCACTGCAGCATTGTTTACAATATCCAAGCTATGGAAGCAGCCCAAGTACCCATCAATAGGTTAGTGGATAAAAAAAGCTGTGGTACATTTATGCAATGGAACATTACTCAGCCTTAAAAAAAAAAAAAAAATGAAATCTTACCATTTGCAACAGTATGAATGGAGCTAGAAAGTATTACAATAAGTGAAAGAAGTCAGTCAGAGAAAGACAAATGCCATATGATTTAACTTATATGTGGAATCTAAAGAACAAAGTAAACAAACAAACAAAATAGAAATAGACTTACACACACAGAGAACAGACTCTTGGATGCGAAAGGGGAAAAGGTTGGGGGGTTGGGTGAAAAAGGTGAAGGAATCAGAAGTGCTAACTGGTAGTTACAAAATATACTGGGATATAAAATAAAGCACAGGGAATATAGTCAATAATGTTGTAATAACTATGTGTGGTGCCAGGTGTGTACTTTGCAAAGTATGTGACTGTCTAATTGCTATTCTGTATACCCGAAATTAATACAAAATAATGCTGAATGGCAACTGTAATTTAAAAATAAAATTTTTTAAAAAGCAAATGAATCTGTGAATTCAAACACTCGCCACTGGAAAGAACATATATAAAGTACTTTAGTCAATGTCATCCTCTCTTCCTTGCTTTTGAAACTCCACATCATTTTACCTGGACTTTCTAAGTACATTCTAGCTTTTACAGAATATATTACATTCTAACTTTATAGACTTATTTATGTATATGGGCCACCTCCCTTCAAGATCATTGTTTCTTGACAGCAGAATCCACATCTAAGATACCTTTTTTTCACACACAGCATAGAAAAGGCATAAAAATAACATAATAAATACTCATCTCCAGTTGAGTAAGCTCAGAACAGGTTAGCAAGTGTCTTAATATACAAACGTTCCTGGGAAACTGAGAGGTAAAGCGATGACTTCACGGTGCTGAATTAAAGACATTTTATACCAAGTTTTAAAATTTGAGGTGTTATACAATGTATGACTTTTAAAACCCTATATTAAATTTTAAAGGGATTTGAAAGAGAGAACATAATAAGGAAATTAAACCAGGATATAGAGATTAGTAGTTAGAGTTATGATAAATTGCTTCCCTGTCCCAAACACAAACACACACATGCACAAAGAAATAATTATGAAGCTGGGGAAATGTTTTTAAAAAAAATCTCTACTCAAATATGAAAAGTTTAAAGCGTTTTGTCTGTGTTTTTTTAAACTTATTCTTGAGTGTTTTACATTGATATGGTTGCAGTTAATCAGCCAAACTCTTTAGAACCAAACTCATTACCAAGGGGGTTTACACAGTATAGGAATCACAGTCAACTACCCAACCTATGTGTCCCTGCAAGAATAAGAAAATCAAGAGAATTCAAGAGTAATAAAAAGTCTTTCTACTCCTTCTCAAGTTTCTAAATTATGGCTAACAGCAACTACACCAAAATCAACAACTGCACAAACCTCTTGCTGGGGGTATATCCTCTGCTTATATTATTTAAAGAAGAAACATGAAATAAAAGATGGTTTATATATACCATAAATAGGACAAGAAGAACATTGTTATAAACACAATGCCAAATTAGTGAGGTCTGAAATTCATAAGTGTTATGGATTGAACTGTGCCCTTCAAAAGAGATATATTGGTGTCCTAGCACCAAATACCTCAGAATGTGATCTTATGTGGAAACAGGGTCTTTACAGGTGTAATCAAGTTAAAATAAGGTCATGCAATATGATTAGAGTCCTAATAAAAAGGGGGAATTTGGGCATAGAGACAGGCACACACAGGGAGCAAACCATGTGAACATGAAGTTGGAAGAGGGTGACACCGAGAAGCCAGCACACCACAGAGGCTAGGGGAGAGGCAGGGAACAGAGTCCCTTACAGAACCAACCCTCAGAAAGAACCAACTCCGCCAACATCTTGGTCTTACACGGTCCCCAAAACTGTAAGAAAGATAAATTTCTTGTTTAAACCACCCAGTTCATGGTACTTTCCTTCGGCAGCCTTAGCAAACTAATGCAATGGCGTTCATGGCAGATTCCGAACTTGGCCCATGGAAATCGACATCCGTAAAATGCTCTTAAACCAAAAATTAGTGAGATCTCTACAAATGCCAGGCAGCTTTAGTGCAAGATAATAATAGCTGTTCCTGGAGAAGATGCTAAGGACAGTGTTTAAAGATGGGGGCAGAGCTGCAGACATTTATGGGACAGCAGCGAGGAATCCTATCGAGGAACCTGCAACAGGGATCCCAACATTCAGAGACTCTTTAAACTACGTAGCACTTCAGGGGATGCATCAAACAAACGCAGCCCTCAGGTCTTGCTGAATGGCACGTAACTATTGTTCTTTGGCCTGACCTCGACACCTTAAAGCAAGCAAGCACATGCAGCCTCTCATCCATTATAGGAGGCGAGTGGTCAATGGCTTTCATCTCCAGCTGGAGGAAATTAAATACTACATGTGACCAGCAGGCTTGAAACTGCTTGAGAAATGCTGACAAGATACATTTAAGCCTGCTGGAGTGAGAAGTATTAACTGTCCAGAGCCATCCTTCTCAAAGACTGCAGGTACGTAAAAGGCAGTCTTCCTTTTATTCAGGCATAATAAATGAAGGATTTCTCAACCATCCCCAAGACTGTGCCATAAATCTTAAAAGTTAAGCATTTAATAGAGTTATTAACTTACATTTGGAAATCAGCGGAGCACATCTTTTGTGGGAAGGGCTTCCAAGTGATTGGTTTGTTTCCTTATAATGAAATCGTATGTTTGCATCTGTTTGATTCATGATTAAACCGAGTGAGAGTATATGTGAGAACCATCTGGAATATTCAACAAGGACGAACTCTTCCCAAGGAAGGCCTTACACTGCGGAAGCGGTGTAGTGCAATGGTTAGGAAAATAATGCCTTCAAACCAGATAGATACGGGCCAAAACCAGTATGGCCACGAACCACCTGTATGGATTTGGACGAGCAGCTGAAACTCTCTAAGCACAAAGTGTCCTGGTCAAATGGAGACGACAGTAATAGGCCCTTATCTTACAGGGCATGGTGAGGAGTCAATGGGACAAAGCATATATCAGACTATATTTACCATAATTGCTTAACCCAGTGCAGTTACCTTCATGCTATTAACATGAGATGTATGAGTACTTTTTATACAGCAGAGTACTATTTTTCTTTAGGAAATAATTTAAAATTTGGGACACGACCCCTACTGAAATTAGCTCAGCCACCCAGACCATTATCACGACATTCCGCAACGCTCAAGCAGCACCGCTAGGTCATTAGCGGCCCTTTAGATTTTGTTTTGGTTTTTACTCCCCATCATTCTTATTTTTCATTCAAATAAACAAAGACCTTTTTTCAAATATCTAAGATCTCAAAATTTATACTAGTATTTTTTATGTACAGCATTGCTGCGCTTCCTTACTTACATTTCTTCTTTTATAAGGAATATTCCTTCACCTTCTTAACTCAAAAATCATGCACAAAGGTATAAGAACACATTCCATAGAAGCCAAAAACCACCTAAATCAGCATACAATCAACATTTCCAGTTATGTGTTTAAAATGATAGTTCAGATCATTTTCTTCTATATAATTTAGCTTAAAATTTCCTAATTTTTATAATGACTTCAAAGGAAACAAAAACAGGAATAATTTAGAAAATAGTTTTTTAATAGTATTTGGTTATGTGATTAAGGTAAGACAAGGCTTGTGTCCCCTGCACTTATTTCTGAAATATGATTAAGTTTTCTATGAGTTACATGGCACTGAATATAGTAACTCTGTGCTCCTAATCAATCAGAGACAGGGAGGAAGTCTATCAGAAACATGCAGGGGGTGAGCTGTTCAGGACCTAAATCTCTGCCCTGACCTGGGGGAAGAAAACAAATGGGGAAGAGTTGTTGCTCTTTGTGAAAATATGTGCAGGGTGATGCCAAAGGAGACAGGTAGGAATAAAAAAGAGTATGCCGTGTTTTTTATTAAGTAATTTCTGAAAGATGAGTGAAAACTCATTTAAAAAGACATCGAGAATGGCCAATACATTTGGCTTTGTCAGCCACTACTCTAATTCTTAAGCAAAAGCTAAATCTCCATGATAAATTATTCATATCATTCACCCAGAAATGAATTCTCACCAGAGGCTTCCAACTCCAATGAGAGAAAGAGAAGCAAAGATGGGGGGAAGGGTGGGACAGAAAAGACAAACTAAACAAGTCTGCAAAACTGTTAGCAGGAAAAACCAATTCTATTCACTTTTACACTTGTTAAAAAAGAAATCTGAGGGAGGAAATTTATTATATATTACATGAAAATTATTTAAATATACTGTGACTTAGTTTTAAGAGAGCAGGTACATTTCACATTGAAACATTAAAAAACTAATGAACTTACTTGCTTTTCCCTTTGTATACTGTAGCATAAGATCCTTCCCCTAGTTTTTCCAGTTTTTCATATGAGTCAGCTTTTCCAAATTTGGGACTTGTCGGCTAAAAATGGAGCAGAGGGTAAACAAAACAGACTGTATCAAACTAATTAACAATAAATAACCCAACTCTGCTAAAAATATACAAATCCTCTGTCACTTTTTAAATAACATTTTTATGATATAAGAATGCTTATTTTTAAAAACAACAGATATTTGGGGTACAAAATTCTGAATATACAAAGAGTACAGAAGTTTAGATTAACCCATAATCTAGCCATTAAGAGGGAATCACCATAAATATTTTGATACCTCTTCTTCCAATGCTATCTGTATACAGAAGACTGCTTTTTTACATAAATGGGATTACACTATACATACTATCTTGTAACCTGCTTTTTTCCCCACTCAAAATATTGTAACTATTTTCTATGTCATCATATAATCTTCTAAAGTAGGGGCTGGCAAGTCCCATCCACCACCTGTTTTCATATGTCCCATAAGTTTAGAAAAGTCTTTAGATATTTTTAAAGGGGGGGATCAAAAAAATTCATAGCATGTGAAAATTATGTGAAAATCAAATTTTAGTGTACATAAAGTGTATTGGAACACAGTTACTCATTCATTTAGATATTATGTTATGACTTTCAAGCTAAAACAGAGTTGTAGTTGCAACAGAGATCACATGGCCAACAAAGCTAAAAATAGTTATTATCTGAACCCTGTTATAAATCATGACTGTACAAAATTTAGTCATATAAAGGTATTCCTCCAATACCTGACGATACAAACAGATAATCAAAGACAAATCAAAGATCTATCATTCAGATATCACCAATTAATAGAAAAGGAACTCTTTTATGTCTACAAAAACCAATCCTTTAGATTTAGCTGCAACAAAATAACTCTTCCTTAAGAAATGGTATGTATCCCCCATCATGACCATAAAAGTGCTAAGAGAGAGAGCTCATTACTTGCTGTGCTCAACTTCCACCCCAACTTCACCAGAGAGCACTGTCCTCCATGGAAGCTAATTACATATTATTTTAACATCGCTATAAAAGGGCAATACCAAAACATATTAGCAAATGATAATTATATGAGGAATTAAAAGCATCTTAAAGGGATTATCTGATCTAGTTATAAGTACATATATAATTGATAACAAGTTGCTAATGATTGTGGTGCTTTGTAAGTAACCAACAGTAGAAGTTCAGGGAAATAGCTTCCTCCAAAAAGTTTACAGAACACTATTCTTGAGCATATACTCTTGCACCACTTACAAAACAACACAGCATCCTGACAATGAATCTGACTCCCGCCATTTATAAGGATTCTGTGGCAAGTTGAGCACATGCCTCTTACTTCCTTGCCATCTGAAATGTCATGCAGTGACTGAAAAGACAATCAGAAACAGGAATTGGGAAACAGAAAAGAGTACCAATATCTAATCAGAAATTCTGAGGACTTCTGAAAGATAGAAGTAATCAGGATCATAACTTTGGAGAAAAAAATTGGGGGAACTTAAAGCCCCAACATGTAGGCAAAGGCTATTACAATTAAAAGAAGCAGGAGCTTCTAAGTAAATATCACACACAGCTGGGCATGCGGCGTCACCTCAAGCAAACTACAGGGACATTTGCACAGAAGACACAGCTCGTCACCTCAAGCAAACTACAGGGACATTTGCACAGAAGACACAGCTGAGAATGTGGGTATCCAGGCTAGAGGGGCAGAGCAAGAAGAGAAGCAGCCACTACCTAGAGAAAACAGGACATGCCCACATCCCCAAGCTGTAACTCCTGCCTCTCTCATACAATTACTGGAGACAATTTACACAAGACAGAATAAGCCGACAGCAATTCTCCAACACAAAAATGAGTGTCAAAAATCACAAATCATTTCAGAAAAATCAATAAGCGTAAAATTTAATGGGAAGTAAATTCAAACCCTGGTAAGAGAGTTGACATTGCAAAGGTAAAAATAACTTTGAATAAAAATAACAGTATCTTCAGAGAGATTAAAGATTAAATATTTAATTAGTAAAATAAAACATTTAATGGGCAGTGAATAAAAGAATGGACATAGGTGAAAAAGTACTAAGTTCAATGTTTGAACAGAATTTTCCCAGAAAACTCTGAGGTGAGGTTGCATCTTAACAGAAAAATTATCCAATAAGCGTAATATTTTTATAGACAACACTGGCTGAAGAAAGACAATTCAGCAATATTTTCAAAATAAAAAGGGAAATGACTTTGAATCATGAATACTATACTCAAAATAGTTACTCAAGTGGGATGGAAAAGCTGCAATCTTACCACCATCAAAAAAAAATCTAGGTATAAAATTCTATATTATCTCAATATAAGATGAAGTTGGAGTGATGGAAGAACTGCAGGAAAGCAAGAAACAGTAGGATAGGAGAAATAAAGCATATTGAGATTCGCTGGATTGACTGCAGATACTGATTAACTACAAATGTATGAGTTTTAATTCTTAAAAGGTAACCCCTAGAATAATTTAAATAAGATACAAATTCCAAACAAATCTGGGGGGAAAGGGCTGAAAGAAACAATTGCAAGGAAGAAGGGCGAAGAGGGTAAAAAGTAGGAGGCTAGAGGAGGCGGGGTACTCAGTAGGAAAGCATGTTAAGTGAAAAATCATAAAATAAGAAGAAAATCCAAACATATCAAAAATTACAATAAACATAAATGAACAAACTTCCTCTATTATTAGAAAGTTCTCAGACTAAAAAAACAAAGATAACCTAGCAATATGCTATTGAGAAGAGACAAAATTAAAGCAAGTGAGTAAACCTGAAAATAAAGGAGTACAGGAAAAATATAGCAAAAGTAAGTATTTTTGCAAAATCACGCACTATCGCAATACTGATGGCAGACAAGACAGACTATGGGAAACAAACGAATTAAATTAGTATATCTCATTAAAATTAACATTAACATCCACCAAGAAATTTAATCATCACAAACTACTTTGAGCCAAATAACACAGTTTTGAAATGTATGAAACAACTGCTAATAGCAATAAAATGAGAAATTGTCAAACCCATGGTGATAGTGGGAGACATACATCGCTCATTACATCAACAAAGCAAGCAGACAACTAATAAGTAAGGGATATGTGGGCTTGCATATTAGAATTAATATTTTAATCTAATTCACATATTGATACTTTTTATTTTAAGTACACATTTAACATTCACAAAAAATGACCACAGATTAGGCCACAAAGAAAATCTCAATATTCAAAATCACAGAAACATTCCAAGCTACTTTTTCTGAACTCAGTGTAATAAATTAGAAATAAAGAATAAAAGAAAAACTAAATAGTTTAGTCATGCAGGCCAAAAAGAAAATCAAAACAGAAAACTCATAAATAAATATGTGGCAGTAAGGACATGACATTTTAAGACCCATGGGATGCAGACAAATCAATACTTGAATTAAAATGTAAATACACATGCACATACTGGAAAAGAAGAACGCCTGAGAGTAATATGAGTTAGACATTTAACTGCAGCTAGAAAAAGAACAACACATATATAGTAGGAAAGGATTCATAAAGACAATAGCCTATTCTTTTCTTCAAGAAACTTGTGAAGTGCAAACCATGTGTTGAGTTGGACCAAGTAAAACTTAGCAGGAAATTACATTCAAAATCACCTGACAAGTCCTGTGTGGGTTATGTTCTCATGCATTTTTCATCACAGGGAAACAGCTTGCGAATGTCGCACTTTAGCATCACCCTCCTGAGCCCAAGTTTTAAATAGAAATTTAAAAACCTACATTAAACTTCAGTGTAAAATGATCTTCAATGGGGAAAATATTGTGTTCACAGTTCCACTCTAAATTATTTAAAATCAGAATGAGAAGTCTGTATGTTTGCTTTTGCGCTCCTTTAAGAATAAATTCAATCTAAGTTGAAGTAAAAAGCAGCAGCAGACAATCTCCTCTTTGCTCATATTAGGAGGTAAACTGCTAATGCGTATTTAGAGCAAGAGGTAGACATGGTCCCACAAAATTTGTAAGAGTATATTTTCTCTGCCGGGAAGGCACAAATAATTTTCTAAAAATTAATCACTCTTCATAAACTGTCTTATATCAGAACTGATGTAATCATTCTGAGACACAGACCATACTACACTTACAACCTGAAGAAATTAAATTGAGGACATTAGAAAAACAAGGGGAGTATTTTTTAAAACATACCCCATTTATCCGCAAGAAAAATCAAGTAAGAGAAAATGCTAATGGCACAAAGTAGTCTATTTATCTAATTAAATGGATGTGGATGCATTAACTGCCATGGTTAAAATATATTCCATGAACACTGTGATGGCAGAAAATTAATATTTCCCCACCTGTGGTGGTCATACAATCAATGTTATTTGCCCTGTGAAACCGGTATGTAGACATTATGGAAATACACTGTAACTTACAGATCAATCACACTAGCTCCACAGCACAAACTGAATACATATAATACCTCCCTGAAAGTTGTTCTAGTCTCCAAGAGAATGGGCCTATGGACTAGGCCATGTCTATGAGATAGTCTGAACTTTAAGAGTTAGATTCTCATAAAAGCAGTCTCCTATTTTAAGTACGCAAAAATGTTCTGACCTGTAATAACTATGTAAATAAATAAGGAATCTAAGTGCTAAGTCTTTAAAGAAGCCAATAATAAAACCAGTCCTGTCAAATGAACAAAACTAAGAATAATTCAGAAGGAGAGGTCCTCTTTAGTTTAATAATTAAAGTTCAAGCCTTTGGTTTGCCTTTTTTTCCCTTGCAAATTTATCAAAGCATCACATTTAAATAAAGATGCTACATCAAACCAGTATGCTGTCAACTCCAAACATCATCTTTGATGTCATGTGCATGCATGGGTGGGAAATGGCTTCATGGGGCACCTATTCCCTGCGTATCGCTTCCCTCCTTAGAGTGCAGGCTTAAGATAGCACTTTAGGGAATTGGAACTGCAGAGAGCTAATCAGCAATAACTAGCGGACACTAACTGCACAGAGACGTGGAATTTAATGAGATAATGTTTATACTTTTTTTTAACAGAATAAAGGTACAGAGAACTGTCAATTGTCTGGACCAGTGGTGGGGGACATTGGCATGGATAATGAAAAAGTGAAGATAATATTTCATCTGAACGGTGTTTGGACCCTGACCTTGTTAGCTCTAGTTCATTGTGCAATCAGCAAAAACTAGCTAACATCCTATGTTTAATATGAGCCAGGCTTCAGCTAATCACTTTAAATACATTATCCAAATTTAATCCCTGTACCACCACCCTGGGGTTGGTTCTACTAGTATCGCCATTTGAACAAGAAGAATGTAAAGACTGGAGAAATCAAGTAACTCATTCAAGATCCTACAGCTAATGGCAGAGCAAGAATTCAAACCAGGTTCACTGGAATCAAAAACAGATTTTTTTTTACCACCACTACATTGGTGGAATCTACATGTAGACCTAACTCCTACCCAAAAGTAGGAGATATTAAATTATGATACAGTCCATCATCTATTGAAACCCTATCCTAAAAACAGGGATGGGTTCTGAACTGTATTTATACTTATAAACTGCATGAGTAACACCTCTGTGTTCACTGTAATGATACCATGATATGGCTATAAGAATTCATACTGAATTCATTGAAATAGATTGTAACCTTTATGCATAACCCCTTGATTAAGATAGTTGATGGGGAAAACCACGGGTAAGAACCACCACTCTATTACATTATATTATAATTGAGAGAGTGGGTATGAGGATAAGATGGGAAGGATTCCACCAGAACTGTGACCTCAGTCAACAACCAGGATTTGAAGCGAGAGCCGCCTTGGCTAATTTTTCTTCTGCCTTGGATCTCCAGAACAGGCTCTATCATCCTGCATTTCTAGCCCCATTAAACAGAGTCACACTAAGGTAACCCATACTTGATGGGTAACTTGATAACAAAATAGATCTAAACGCTGGACAGAGAGATACACCCAATCCCCATGCATGGTGACAACCTGACAAGGGGGCCTGGTTCTCTCTGGGAACGGTCTAGCCCCACAAGCAGAAGGCAATACCAAGATGAGACCCCCTAAGGATGACCATCTGAGAACTGAAGTGCAACTCTTGCTTTCAAGTTTGCACCCTCCCCCTCCCCTCTCTAGACTGAGCCTGCCTAGCATGGGATGTACATTGGGGGGGGGGGGGCGGGTAATAGAAGGAGGTAATGCTGAGGAATTTTTGGAATGTATAGAGGACAGTAATCTGTATACGAATGTCTGAAACTATGTTCTCTTTAATCTCAGATTATGACAGCACAGCCCAATAACATCCCATCTAAACTGGACCAGCAAGACAGGCAGGCCGTCTCCTGTAGTGCTCCCAGCAGTCCTCACTGTTGGAGAGCACAGCCGGGTTGGGGGGGGTGGAAGGAAAAGGGGAGGGAAAGTCTGTCCTGTCAGTGACAGCATTAAACACTACCCTAGACCTAGCCTCAGGAAGGGCAGGCACTCCAAAAACATCTGAAACAAGTCAACGAATCTGTGAAACACCTTTTGAAATACACCAATTTAGATAAAATCACATTCTTTACATTTTGCCTGAACTTTATTTTTTTTAATTCAAATTTGTCTTTATTGTTGAAAGTATTACAGATGTCTCCTTTTATTCCCCCTTGACCCCTTCTACTTCCCCCCAGGCCTTCCCCACACTATTGTCTGTGTCCATGGGTTATGCATAGATGCATATAAATTCTTTGGTTAATCTCTCCCCACTCCCACCTTCCCACTGAGATTCTTCAGTCTGTTCCATGCTTCTGTGTCTCTGGATCTATTTTGTTCATCAGTTTATTTTGTTTATTAGATTCCACATATGAGTGAGATCATTTAATCTGAATCAGGAAGAATCAGAAAACCTGAGTTTTAAAGTGCCGATATGGGACAAAATCAGGAGGTACAGATGGATGTGACGGTCACTAAAATTGAGGCACTCTTAGTTCTTTGATTTTAGTCATGGCCCCTAACACACAGAATGACCAGCATGCAAACAGCATAGAGGTAGATACACAGTTGGGAAGACGTGGCTTGTACAAGAGTTTCTACAACAGTTTTATACAGGTTCATATTGGGCTCTGTAGGTTAATTTCATAACTTTCTATTTTATAGCTTCTCTTGGTTTTTTTTGTAGTAATTCCATTGATTCTTTTGGATTTTGCCGATTTATCATTAAAAATCCACTTGCTTGCTTTCATTATCTATAAAGACGTTATTCAGCTCCCTACTCCTTTTTTTTTTTCTCATAGTTTTGTATGGCATTCAACCAATAATTTGTCTATTGATTATTTTTAAGTAACATGAATTTTCTGTAGTTTAAGAATAGAGGGGTATGGCCCAGATAGCTTTTCTAGCTTTATAGGATAAACATTTTTATTTTCATGAAGTTAAAAAAAAAGATGATCTAGCACACACACTCTCCCCCTGTCTGTCTGCAATACTTCTTTCTGCACCTTCTGTTTCCTTTGCCCCTGTTGAACCTGCCCTGCAGAGTCTGCTCCAGCACTTTCTATTCATTGCAAGCCTTTGACCTCCTTGCACTCACCCACTCAGAGGAGCATCGAAGTCCCTCCCAGTTGCTGTCGCTGTCCTAAGAATGGCCCAACGAGCTGCCAGCATGCACTCTGATGGCAAGGTGGAAGATCCCTGGCTCTGAGAGTAGGCTCTAGGCCCTGTGCCTTCCCTGAGCTTCCTCCCTCGCACTTTCGGGTACCGCGCAGTTCTTAACACTGCTCGTGGTTTGTTCCCCTCACTCCTACTCTGAGGTTCATGGAGATACCTGGTCTGCTATACTGGGTGGGGCAAAAGTAGATTTACTTGAAACACAGAGTTTATTCTAGTATTACTATTTATTAATCGTATTATTTTCCATATGAACAACTGTAAACCTACTTTTGCCCCATCCTGTATTTGTTGTCAATGTCATCCATTGCCTTGGTTTTAGTTGCTCTAATTATATGAGGAGTTTCAAAACCTATGCCACTACCATCCTCCCAGAATCCTCTCCTATTTGACCTTTCAAGCTATGTTCAAGCATTACTTTAATAAAAATAAACTGTAACTTTAAACAGAGAAATACAGAGAGGACCAGACACGTCTCAACTTTCCTTGATAAGGATTTTCATTACTTATTAAAAATTAAAAGTAAATATTGAAACCCCATTGCTATTGATACTATGATGTACACACTGACTTTTAAAACTACATGACCCCCAGTGGCAACAAGCAAACCCAGGACCCATTTCTAAATTCCATTTTCCAATAAGTGGAACCAGGGCTCTCTAGAGAAATAACAGATTCTAGGTTTGGGGTTTGGAAAGCACAATAGAAGCCAAGACTGTCCCACAGGACAAGAAAGCAAGAAACTGCTCAAGAAACAAAGGTGTGAAGACATCTCAAAAGGACACAGAGCTCCCAGTGGCCAAGGCAGGAACAATTTGAGCAATAAAAAAATAGCATAGCATTAGATTATAATTAGTATTGCAGATAAAATACAGGACCAGTTAAATTAAATTTCATTTAAATAGTGAATAATTGTTAGTGTATGCCTCACTGTAATACCTGAAAATGCCAGTTTTACATATCAATCATAGGTTGATACAAAGATATTAAGATAAATACATAGTAAAAATACATAATTCTCTTTCCATAACATAGGCTTAGTCATTCACAACAACGCCTTTCATTTCTTCTAAATGACACTAAATCTGAAAGTTCTCCCCAGAGGTAGTGCTATATCTGTGACCTAGACAGACGCTGCTTTGCAATCATAGACAAGATGATGGCGCCAATTGGAGGAAAAGCTGATAATCAATTATCCTCACAAATGTTGCATTAATAACATTTATTTCAGCTTCGTTAACACAAAATGTGACACCAAGTTTGTGCAGTGTCATACAGTTTAATTAAATTGAAGTGTCAATACTCTCCTCGCAGTTGACATTTCTTGCTCTGATCTGGCTCTCATGGTATTTAATGTTTAAAGTTTGTGAAATGGCATGTGTTTTCTTAGCAAGAAGACAGCATCGAAATTCTCTTAGCATTCTCCTCTTAGCTTTTAAGTGCACCTATTGAAACGGTTCTTAAGTGTAAGTTAAATCTGAAAATTACTTAATTAAAAAGATCCTAAGGTGTGTGTGTTTTGGTTTTTTTTTTACAATGTTAAATGCAGCCGAGTCTTGGAAATAGTAGTTTCAGTAAAAATTTTCAGTCAAAAGCAGCAATCACCTCAGATCTTAAACCTCCGCAGATCAAAAGGCAAAACTTCATAGAGTTTGAGTTTAGAAAACTCTATTATAATAAAATAGTTTCTGTTAAGATGATTCAATGTCTAGCTCTTAAATTTTAAAACAGTGACACTGAAAACAAACTGGAATAACACACGTGAACAAATTTTAACATTTATTCTGAACCGACATTCTTTGTGGACTTGCCAAATTCAAAGCTATCCTGAAATTCCAAAGGGTTTTTAATTATAAATTCCTCTAACTGAAAGCAACTAGAAAAAAAAAATGATTTTTTTTTGGATCATTTCTCATTTGCTTGTGGGTGCTTATGAATAAAGAGTCGGTATATAGTTTGCTGGAGCACACACTCTCTCTCCCCTAATTTAAACCACCCTGGGAGAGCATGCACTGATCAAGCCCCCGCCCTCTTCCAGCACAGCGTGCTACTCCTCTGAGAGGGCTACTCCTTCTGCTTACCACTGATGAGAGACTGCACTTACCGAGCTGGGGCTGGAGTGCCGCCTAACCTTAGGAGACTCTTTGCCGCTGGAGGAAGTCTTAAAGTTAATGCAGGCATTGTTCTCTGAGTGCACCCTCTTTACTTGATTGGTGGGCTTCTCAAATGGGTCAAAAGTGCTCTGTGTCCTCTGAACCCTGACTTTCTTATCCTCAGGAATTGTGTCCAGGGGTTTGATCACTGAGTCCATTCCCTGGCAGTTCCGTGTAGACATCTTTGTGACACATATCTGGGGGAAAAAAGAAAAAGAAATTCCACTCAGAACTCTCCCCTGAAACTTGAATACCAAAAACATGCTGAATTGACTTGGGTGGTGAACACACAATGCAATATACAGATGAGGTACTATTGAATTTTACACCTGAAAACGATATAATTTTATTATTAACCAAAGTCGCCCCAATGTCTTCAATACAGAAGAAAACTTTTAAAAATTTTTTAAAAGTTCTTTTCAGTCTAGAAGAAAGATAAATAATCAACTAATTTTAACATATGAGCATCGCTTTTTGGAGAAAAACATAATCTGGTAAAATGGACTATCTATTGTAATTTTTGAGTACTTTATATTGACCAGATGTGGCTATGGTACAACAGAGTTTTATCCTCATGGATGGATGGCTGATGTAGAACAAAATTAAAGTGTCTATAAGAATCTTTTAAAAAAACAAAACCATGCTGATTTGTTATTCTAAAAAGCATGCCACTTTTAATTTGAGGGAAGACCCAAAAAGGACACATTCTAAAAGCCACACCAGCTTAAATCACAATATGAAAAACTCCTCATAATCACTCTGCTTATGTCACTAAAATGCTGCCCTAAAACGGGAGACTTAAGGCCTAGACTGCTAGTGCCCCAAGGTGATTCTTGAACTTTGTCACCTGTTTTACCATCTGACTGCAAGTGGGATTATTTCTGAATCATTAAGAAGTTGGGGATCCACTCCTAGGAATGTATCCTAAGAATCCTGAAACATTCATCAGAAAGGATATATGTACCCCGACGTTCATAGCAGCACAGTTTACAATAGCTAAGATCTGGAAACAGCCCAAGTGCCCATCACTAGATGAGTGGGTAAAAAAGCTGTGGGACATTTACACCATGGAATACTACGCAGCTGTAAAGAAGAAGAATCTCGAACCATTTGGGACAGTATGGATGGACCTGGAGAATATTATGCTAAGGGAAATAAGCCAGGCAGCGAAAGACAAATATCACATGATCTCGCTTATACGTGGAATCTAAAGAACTTAATAAACTGATGAACAGAATAGATTCAGTGACATGGAAGCATAGATGAGACTGACGAATGTCAGAGGGATGGAGGAGGGTGAGTGGGTGGAGGGGGAGAGAGTAGCCAAAGAATTTATATGCATATATGCACAACCCAAGGACACGGACAATGGTGGGGAGAGGGACTGGGGAGGGAGACGGGGTGGGGTCATTGGGGAGAAAAAGGGACATCTGTAATATTTTAAATAAAAATAAATTTTTTTTTTAAAAAAAGAAGTTGGGTAAACTTTCCCTAATTAAAAAATAAATAAATTCAGTTGAGCTAAATCAGATCATTGTTTTAACTCATGGGTCTTCCGGAAGCAGCTAACACAGACAAAAAGATCATAATGTTCTTCTAAACTTTTATGCTTGAATATGTATGTTTAAAATCTGCCCTCATCTTGATTTCATCTCCAAAATGGAATGGAGCATATTATAACATTAACATGGTTGGAGATGTTGAAAATTTTAAAAATAATGTCTTTTTAAATACCAAAACTAATGGATGAAAAGGAGTAATACCGGCAAAAGAAAAACGCTAACACATTTCAAAATTCTGCTGACATGACTCTGCTAGACCCTTATCCCCTTCCCGACATCTCCACTCACTCTCTTTCTGCGCAGCCTATCCCACTCTCTCATCTTATTTTAGTCTCTGACTTTTGCTCCTGGTTTTCTAATTTATGTCTAACTCTTTCCTTCTCCCTATACTCTGGAGACTTTGTTGTTCTTACTCAATAAATTTATGGCCTCTAGCTTGTCTGTAAAGCTAGGCAGCTTTATTATCCTCTCTAGAGAAAAGATAGCTCTAAAATTGCTTTTAAAGTTTTTTTTTTCTTTTTGTGAAGTTTCCACATCCCTTTACAAGGCAGAAAAACAGAAGATATTTCAGATAATCCTATATTTGTTAAAGTAAAACTATCAAGTGTCTGAGTAATATATATATAGGATGATTCCATGTGGGAATTAACGTATCTATGTGTAGGAACAGATATCAACAGATACAAATGTACATGCGGACAGATACAGACATAGATGTAGGCATCTATATATATATATATATATATATATATATATATATATATATGTATGTATAAGCACAGTGAAATGTACAGAAAAAAAAAAATCACACCAAATTCTGTGTGTAATTCAGCATCAACCTGTCCTAAGAGTGTCTCAACTACTAAGCACAGGTTAGAGTCTAATTAAGTCAAATAAGAAGGACATCATCATATTTATTTATGAGACCAGAAAATAGCCAAAGATATTTTTAAAAGACAAAGTCCTCTACACATGATCAAAAACTTAACATTTACCACAAGGAGATCAGATACACTCAACATTTTTAAGGCTTTATGTGTCCTCCTTAAGAATGTGAAAGCCACACGCAATATAGGTGACATGGATGTGAAACCACCCACATAACCAAAGCAATTGAATTATAATTATAAAATATAAACGCCTGGGCCTGAGAAGTCAGTGCACCCCAAGAACAAGAAATACAAAGAAAATGGCACGAAGACACATCAATATCATATTGCTTAAAACCAGTGTTAAAGAAAATATCTTAGAAAGGACTAGGGGGTGGGGAGAAGTACTTTAAAAGATAGGTGTGACAGCGAATATTTGGAAACTAAATTAACGCAAAAGGAGGAATAGAAAGTATCTTGAACTAAATGAAAATAATACAAAATATAAAAATGGCAGGATGCTAAAGTAAAACTTTAGCTGTAGAAAAATTACAGTACTAAGTGTAAATAGTAGAAAAGACAAAAGGTATCAAAGCAATGAGATTATAACTTAAAATACTGGAAAAAGGAAGAGGCACCGAAACCCCAGAGAAGCAGAAAAATGAAAATAATGAATAAATATCAGAGTGGAAATAAATGAAATAGAAAACAATTAAGAAAGTCAATGAAACCAAAAGCTGAAGAAAGCAAAAATTAAGGATAAAAAACAAAGCACATGGATCTTTCAATTTACTGTGACACTTTCAGAAAGAAGCTAATCTCTCTGTTTTAGCCATAAAATACTGTTTCTTACTTGACCTAAAAGATTTACATATGTATATCTAAATCAAATGAGGTAGTAAATGTGTATAGAATGATAATATAAAAAGATATAAATGGGGACTGAATTGAATCATAAATAATGGGAAAATGGTGACCAGTTAGTTCCGAGTTCATATGAAAATTCTTAAGAATATCAATATCCCACAGTGGTTTCCCAGGCACCATGTTTCCCAGGCTCCCATCAGCAGAACACATTGGAGACTCAGCATCTTCCTGTCCATTTCCATGCAGGCAGAGATGTTGTCCACATTACTGCGCCCTTTTCCTACAGCGTCTTGTACTCGGTACCCAGCCCACGGGAAAGCTCAATAAGGTTCTGTCGAATTCATAAATCAGATTTAACAAGGTTCATTTAAATTAGTGGCTTTTCATGCTCTCTTGCTAAAAAGGGCTGGAGCTCTGAAACATTTATTATCCAAAAGCTATGGTCAAAAAAACACCAGGCTTGACACAAAAATAATAAACATATGCAGGGCGTCCAAAAAAATGTATACACACTTTGAATAATTATAAAGACAGTGTTTATTAAAATACATTTCATTTTCAAAATGTAACAGAATTGGCTTTTACAGTAATGTATACATTTTTAGGGGGACACCCTGAATATACATGCATAAAATCCTATCAAACAGCCCTGGCCAGGTAGTTCAGTTGATTAGAGTGCTGTCCTGATGGCCACGGTTTCGGGTTTGATCCTAGGTCAGGGCATATACAACAACCAACCAACGAATGCATAAATAAGTGGAACAACAAATCTCTCTCTCTCTCTCTCTCTAAAATCAATCAATTAATAAAGCTACCAACAAACGTAAGATTTTTTAAAAACTACAAGCCCACTGTGATCAGTAGAATTCTAACATGACACCCATAGTCCCTCACCTTTGAATAATCCTCTCCCCTTTGAGTTGAATATGGTGAGATATCACTACCACAATGTTATATGATAGAGCAAATAGATTATCCTGGGTGGGCCTGACCTAATCAGGAGAGCTCTTTAAAAGTAGGACGAGCTCACCGGGCATGGCTCAGCGGTTGAGCGTTGACCTGGGACCTAGGCAACTGGGGGTTCGATTCCCGGTCAGGGCACATGCCCGGGTTGCGGGCTCGATCGATGACTCTCTCATCATTGATGCTTCTATCTCTCTCCCTCTCCTTTCCTTTCTCTGAAATCAATAAAGATTATATTTTTTTTTAAAAAAGCAGGACGCTTTCTCCAGCTAGTCACAGAAGATAGAGATGCGATCTCGCTAGCCTGCAAGAAAGCAAACATTTCATGGCTCAGGCAGTGGGGCAGCCTCTAAGGGCTGAGAGTGGTCGCTGGCTGACAGCCAGCAGGAAAATGGGGATCAGGGTACTACAACCACAAGAAAATAAGTTCTGCCAACAACTAGTGAGCTTGTAAGAGAATCCTGAGCCCCAGGTGAGAACCACGACCACACCCAATACCTTGATTTCAGCCCAGTAAGACCTAGGGCAGAGAAACCAGCTATGCCCTGCCTGGACTTCTAAGCTACAGAAACTGAGAGAAGAGCCTGGTAGTCTGTGGTGATATGTTACATAGCAATGGAAAACTAATACACTACCTTTACTGAAACTGCTTGAAGCACCTTGATATTTGAGCAGAATGTTCTTAGGAACATGTTGCAGATACCACTCCCTGAATTCGATCCACTGTATCAGATCCAGGAGAAAACAAGTGACGATTCTATGACCACTATCAATAAATAAGCACACATTGAGAGTTTTCTCCCCGGTGTAACTCCATCGGCATTATAAAGCCCATGAGCAGGTTCTGCACATAACTAAGTTTATACACAATTTATGCTGGTCACCACTGTGCCCGAGGTTTATGTGAAGATACCAGTACCAGCACCTGCTGTGGGCAAGCATCTTCCTCGAGTAACCTATACTCGAGTTTTCCACACAGGCCAAAGTGACTGCTCTGGAAAAGTTTCAAGTTTCCAATCTCTGGGACAAACAATTTAAACGTGACCTGGCTGTCTCTGTTGGCCACAAGCAAGAGAGAAAGCAGATTCCAGGCCCTTCCTAAAGATGACGAGGACTCGGCCCTGTGCCTGACCTCACGAGCGGCCGGGCAGCCCTGCAGGCCCTGCCGAGAACCAGGCAGGGTTTGGTCGAGAGAAGGGCGCAGGGCAGACAGAGCGAGAACAGCACTCATTTCCCCGGAGAGCTGCAATCTCGGGTGGCTCACAGAATAAAACCATTGAAGTGCCCGGGGTACATGAAAAGAAGAATGAGCTGACTGGAGTCCTGGCAATGAAGGAAGGTTCTAGAAACCGGATTGTGCACTGGTGCTGCTCCCCGGTGCTCCATCTTCATCTGAATCTTTCTATCAACCGGTCAGCCATCTACACAAACCTTTCCCCTCCCCCAGAAGAATCTGTCTGTCCTCCCACAACAAAATGCTATGGGCAGTGCCGCAGAAAGTCTTGATGACGATAAAACCTCAAACTGTACGAAAACCTGAGGGCAGAAGCATATGTCCAGTTGGGAAAAATTAATGCAAACCCGTAACCTCAAAAAGGCAGACGTTTCCAACCACCCCACTGTAGCCGTCTGACGCACTACTAACTTTCATGCGTACCCCTAGTGCCCTGATTGTGGTCTACGTTCCAATTCTCCACTACGAAAAAAGAGGCCTCCTTGGAAGGTGACCTGATTCCAGCCCACAGGGCAGGAAGCACAAAACAGCTGCGAAATATCCAGCTGTTAGCAGAACACTGGGATCCTTTCCAAAATGCCAGGGACAATGCTAGAAGGACAAGGGGGTTCTTACTGGCCGAACCGTGACTACATATTTGAGCATCAAAAGAAAAAGAAAAATACGGTTAAGTGGAACAAGTTGAGTTACTGCGAAACCATGACTCTGCTATGATTTCAAGAAAGAAAAGTTAATAGAAAGGGCACATGGAGAATAAATACAATGGGATCCGGTTGGTTTTTAACTCATGGAACTGTGAGTAAGCCAAGGATAAAAAGTAAGAACTGTACTGAGAATAAGAATGATTGACCGGAGCCTGTGGGGAGAGGGTTTAAGCAGCACAGGTGTAAAAAGATTAGCAACACAGGATGTTCCGATGGTGACAGAACAGGTCAGTGTCACACAATAAAAGGCTAAAGGGTATGTGATGTCACCTAAGCAATATCTTACAAAGAATATGTATGTCTGGTGGAGAGATACCAGATTGCAAAGAGAACTTATGTCAATCCAATGTGGAAGGTGTTGTTTTTGGAAATAAGTTAAATTTTAATACCTATGGGAAATTTAACCCTGAGAAAGAAAACTTCACTGCTAACCAGTGACTCAGATCTGAATCTGAATCACTTTTGGAAAAAGCAGCCAAGACTCCAACAGTCCACAACTCAGACGCTATAACCCTGGCTGTCCTGAGACGGCATTATTTTACTTGTGGATTTGTAAACTTTACACAACAACAAGAAGAGTCAAAAAATATGATTACTGAAACCCCTAGAAGGAATCTAAATAAGGACACCTATAGTTCTAGGAAGGTATATAAAGGAATACAGAAATGACATTGAAATTAATTAAACCAACAATTGGTGTTTTAAATTGGGGTAAGTACAGTTTAGTAATCTAACTTGCAATAATCATATCTGTGCATATTTTCTTTTTTTAAGGTGTCTGAAATATGGTTAACATAATCAGTGACACTAAATTAGTATTTGAAATTAAAGAAATTTGATTGTCAGTAATTAATACTTAGATTAAAAAATTGGTTTTCAAAATTACATTAGCTATATATATTTTATTATATTATATCATATTATATTAGCTATATATATTTCTAAGGATGTGGGCACTTGGCCAAGTACAAAAGCCACTGACTTGCGGCTGTTCCAGGCACAGAAGACCCTTGGGCGTTCTCTACCCCATCAGCTTTCACTGTCATTCACACATTCACTGTTTGTCCCTCAGCATGGGGCACACCAACACCAAGCCATGAGTCAACTATATTATTCAAGATTCTTCTCAAAAATTACCTTTGCTCAGAAGCCCTATTGGTTAAACCCCATGCACTCAGACCAATCCTTTATTAAGACTTCACCTCAGTGACTGTGCATTTATTCCGTTCCAATATTTGGCGTACCCAGGGTTGCAATTATTCTTTGGGGGATGCTTTAATCTCAACATGACTGTCTCCTCCAAAGGGCAAAGAATGGTTTTTTTCCTCTTTATTTTATAGCTACCAAGAGGACCTTTTCCTTCAAACCTCTGTTTGCAGGATCTGGTCAAGGATTTTTTTACTAACTTATAGAAAGTAAGGGGTTCCCATAGATTAAAGGGGTTTTCTCAACTCGTGGGTTCAGAAGAAAACACGTTTGGTACCTCTGCCCAGAGCCAATCACCGTAGGCAGCTGTCCTATCGGTGCTGCCTGAAAACAAGAGGCATTCCAATATTAATAGGAGTCAAGGATCTAGTTTCTCTATGACTGCATCTTTTCACACTTCTGTGTTCCATTTAGAAACTGAAGTGACAAAATTTACATAAGCAGGGATGTCTCGAGGTACCTGAAAACAGATACAGAGGAGAAATCATCACAAAGACCAAAATAAATCCCTGATCTTTTTTTCCAGCAAATTCAATAGACGCCAGAATTTCAAACAAGGTTAGAGAAGTACCCACACATTCGGGTGTTCCTCTGAATCAATTATTTTGGTTCACTCATCATTAACAGGGGTCTGTACACGAGCCAGCAGACTCAAAACTCAGTAAAACTTGTTTGAAATTCAAACGGTGTCGGAGGCTCCAAAAGTCACAGTTTGACCTACAATTTTAGCTTGGAGCGATGTAAAATCCAGACAACTGTCTACCATACGCACAGCAGTGGATTGGAAAGAGCACAACTTAATTCAGTCAAGGCTGGCATTCATTTCCAGTGAATTCATTTGGGCTGAAAATTGTCCCTTTGAATCAACCATCTTCAGGTGATCGGTATTTTCCTGGCTCGGAATGTGGCCTCCTTCTCTGACTCTCTATTCCACACTCTTCATGGAGACAGACACCAGAAAAAGAACCGGTTTAAAAGATTCCAGTTGACCCACAGCGAATATATACCATGCATCGGACAGTGAGCTAAGTCACGGTCTTTTGACATTCATAAAAGGCATATCCACCACAGGTCCAATGCAAAAACTGAAATAAGCAAAAATCCCGACATTCCAACAGCCTCTTCCATTTGTTTTCCCCTTCACCCATCACCTGGTGAGGGCCTGATGGCTTTCTGCTACTCAGTATCTCCCCTCAAAATCTGCTCCCAATAAAAAAAACCACCATCGGTCATTTACAAGTTTTAGCACACTTAAACAAGAGTATTACCTCTCCCAGAAGTACTTCAACTTTAAGGAATACAGAATAAAAAGCTCTATCCCTTGTAAAGGGAATTTCAGCTATTAGGAGGTGGGTGGACAAGGTATTTGGGGTGGGGTGGGGATTTCTAAAGCCTATTCAATCGTAACCCACGACAGCTACCTTCATCTCTAACCTAAACCTGGAAGATCTAAAAGTATACTGTCCTCTCTTTGGTTATAGTCTTTTTTTTTATTTTCTAAGGGGTGTGCCTGTGTGTGTGTAGAGGTGGCAGTGTGAATGGTTACATGGAACAGATATAGGAGGTGTTAGCTATACCTATACGAAGGGATATATACATGAGTGTACTTTTACTTACAGCTGTGTTTTATCACAACCAAGATCTTGCCCAAAATCACCTTCAGAACATTAGCTAATACACCGGCAAGCCTGCTGCTCACCTAAGTCAGAACTAAGTGACTACAATAAGTCACTTAAATTCTCTGGGTCTCAGTTTTCTCATCTGAAAAATGAGACAGCGGGAGTAAACAGCTCTTAAGATCTTTTAGAGCTCGACTGTTCTACTATGAACTCTAGGCAGCAGTTTATAGCTGGTAAATGATTTTATATAGATCAGCTAGATAAGGCCAGACACATAAAATCACTTCTTGGTGCTTCCTTGTACGTTCCATTTCCCTTCAGATTTTAGCGTTTAGAAAGGAGGCAGACAGGTTCACACGTGAACACTTCTGATAGCCCCAGTCTCTGTGGGTCTTCCTTAACGCTCAGATCCTGGCATAGTTTCTCAGTGACAGAGTCCTGGGGCTTTGTCTGAGGAATTACTATGGTGCAGCAGTCACACTGTAGGACATTTGGCAAACTTGGTTCTGCCTACTAAATGTTAGTTGTGCCCCTATGTCACTGTCACTGCCACTGTCCCGGCCAAAGCTGCCTTAAGAGTTATGTCATTTTCAGAGACTGTACCTCACAATTTGTCACTTAAATATATGCTGTCTTACATGTTTTCATAAGCAACTGTGAAATCTGTTTTCATGTGTTTGGCTAATTTTACGGGGGTGAAAGGAGGTCTTTGTTTTGCTCTGTTTCTCATGCACTCATTATATTTCTATGACCAAACTGTAAACAGAAACCATATCTCCTATTTCTTTAATGTCCCCAAAGCCCAAAAGACAGCATGGAATGGGTGTTCTGTTAATATTTACTCAAAAATGGATTGGTTAACTTAGTATAAGCCTTCCCCTTTAATTAAACACTGGCTGTTTCAAAAAAAATCAGCCTTAAGAAAACTACATAAAAATGAGCCCAGATCTTTTCCATCAATGAAGAGGCTTTCACCAGCTGTTCCCACTCACCAGAATTCAGTCTATTATTGTGATTTAATTTTAAAATGCTTATTTTTCTACTGACTGGTTTCTTTGGGGTCTGACCTGATTTAATTTCAATCCTGAATCCACAGCTAATGGACACAGCTGAATGGAGAACTCTTGAGGACACCACATTCCTTTATGCCGCTTCAGTGGCTGTAGTTTTGTTACAACCCTCACTGGGTGGGCTTCAGTCATTACCACCAAGAGGCCTGATAATAGTTTTCCTAATTCTATTATGAAATATTTAGGTGGTCTTCCCAGCAGCTTAAATTGTTAATATACATTGATAAAATAATTTTATTTGCTTGCCTTCCCTTCTGTTACAATTATACACTTGATTTGGATATAAAAGATACAGCTTTGATCATAAACTCACATAGATAAATGCATATATTTACTAACCTCTAGATTCTTTATTTTGTCCAAGTCATAATGATAAATTTAACGCTACATTTAATGAACACTCATAGTAAAGGTAGAAATGCCACCTCTATTGTTAATTGTGGCCTATACAGGTTTTTCAGATGTAGTTATCTTTGGGGATCCGAATTTTATCTGGAATATTCTCTAACCCCTTGCTGGTTGCAGACCAGCAAGCACTGACGTCACCTGGGATTTCAGCCCCCTTCCCTGCCCATCCACAGTACCACTGAGTCAAACCCTAAATTTTAACAAGATTCCCAGGAGATATGTGTGTGGTATAGTTTGAGGTACAGGGCTCTAAACTGTGTAATAATAGGTTCTGCTACTATGGTCAAGTAAGGGATTGAGATTATGAAAGAGGTCAAGCTCTTCAGAGGCAAGATTTGCTTCAGTCTCTGGGTACAATATGAGTGATAGTTATTTCAATCTTCCTTGGGTAACTATTTTGCTCAAATGTCCCACAAAAGATCGTGGTAACATCAAATAATCCTTTAACATAATTTTGAACTCTGAAATAAAGTTTTCTTGATAAGGTACACCCAATATATTTAAGTAGTGGGTATACCCGATATATTTATATATCTTTAAAAACCAACAGGATTAGGGTGAGTGAGGAACAGAAACAGAGAATGTACACAAGTTATAACAGCATATGTAACATTACTTCCTGCACAGAAATGTATGGATTTATATGTTTTATTACAAAAACATTGTTTTGCCATTGGCCACCATATCGATGAAAAAAAACTACCACAAAATCATTCCGAACATTTCCCACCCAGACTAGACAAAGGACATGAACTCCTAATCCCAAACGGAAGGACCCGGCAATTCTGTGGAAGGCCGGGTCACTGCTTCCACCAAAAACTTACACAATATCCCAAAAAGGTCAAGGGGAGAAAGAAGAAGATACGTGAATTTTCTGATTCCCATTTGACATCCATAATTATATGCTGGTTAAAATTCCATCATGAAAAAAAGACTCAGGGGTATAGCATTCACATCATATGGCCAAATGATAGTGTTGGGAAGTAAAATACAGATGACATCTACATTAACCCCCCCACACTTAGAGCCAGGGGGCTCAGAAACGGGGTACATGAAATGAGAACCCACACGCACAACAAGGGAGTGGCTTTACTGCGATTCCAGAGCAAAGCCTATTCCAGCCTACACAATTCCCAGAGCTGCAATGGGAAGTGGAACACCCATTCTTGACAAAACAGAAGAATCGAGCTACAAAGTGGCTCACACTGCATGGCCAATTAGTTTCTTCATCAAGACAGAATTCCCTCAAAGCTCTTATTCTGGAAAAAAATTCTGCGCCTGCAAACAGGGACACCTCCCTCCTCCGCATAGGCTTTACAGGTTTAACTATAGA
Source organism: Miniopterus natalensis (assembly GCF_054644295.1). NCBI lineage: Eukaryota > Metazoa > Chordata > Mammalia > Chiroptera > Miniopteridae > Miniopterus > Miniopterus natalensis. The sequence continues at coordinate 57,820,134 of NC_142090.1, read as the reverse complement.
TTTTCTTTTAAATGGGCTTTGTCTTGGGCCCTACTTAAGAAGGGAAAACTAGATTGTGTTTTCACCGTGCAGAGGTGTGAAATAACCTGGCAAGGGGGACTGACCAATATGAACTACAGCAATTGAAAAATATCTACCACGTCAGAAGCACTAATAACCAATAAACAGATCTGAACTCAGATTCATAGGTGTTTGAAATCAGTACCATGGTCCAGGATGCTTTCGAACTGTACACATATACTTGGTATGCGAAGGTTTTTTAACATCATGAGAACCGAAGAAGCAGTCATGTCTCAAAGGCTGTGCAAACAACAGTCTCAGGTGCCTTCTGAATTCTGTTCTGTTTCTCTTCTGAGTTTCACTGCACCACCCGTAGCTTCTCTATATGAAACCAGGCTAGTTGTTTCTTCACACTTATTCCTTTCAAATATCTGTAAGCTCACTATTCTGTCCCTCATGTAAGATAAAGCATCCAGAAGGCACAGTAACATTAAAAATGGACACTAAAAAGACACTATTGGAGGTACTGACTGATCCATTAGGGCCTGGATTTCTTTCCCCTGGAAACCATATGGACAGCATTTAAAAATAAATATTATAAATATTTTTAAATTCTTTTCCTGAAGGAGAAATAAAATTGTGTACTCTCTTCTTAGTCTGAAACAGATGGCTACATAAATAAAGACAACTCTCTTCTCCTCACCTACAATAACCATCTTTTTAATAAAATTTAAATACATTATTAATGCTTGGATAAAAATTTAGTGATTAACATCATAAGTGATGTTAGAAAGTTTAAAAATTTAATGTTTTTACTCTCATAAAATAAATCCAGACGCAAGCCCCACCAAAGAATTCAGAAAAATGTAGGGCATCCTTCAATGCAGGATTGACTTTTGAAGCTCTTCAATTTTTCAGAGAATCATATATGGGTCACTAACCACACAGAGCTTATGAAGAGAAACACAGGGAACAATGAACCTTTGGGGAGAAATGGAGTGCAGCTTTCAATGCAGCTTTGACAACTGGTCCATCTACTGTAAAGAGCTGAAATTTCAGTTGACAGCAATCCATTAATAATAAAGTCCGAACTGATTTCACAAGGACTGGCTCTGTAAACCTTTCCTATGACTGGGGCAAGTCAATAGTGAATCCTAACTGAGATATCCAAGCTGAATAGAGCAGAGCAGTGGGATACACATACCCTGCTGCTTGTCTGCCACCTGAAAACAACCCCCAGTGCTCCCAGCAGCACTCCGCTGTCATTGTTGTATTTTTAACGAGATCTCATTTAGCTGAGGAATAAGCGGGGAGGGGAGGGGGGCAACTTGTATCCGCTGGGCAGGAGAGGAAGTCTATAGACTATAGACCCTTCCTTCCCAAACCTGCCACACAGTAAACAGAATGCTGGAGCACTCTTTCAGACCCTCTTTTTATACATTCAAACCCACTAACACTAAGAAACAGTCATGTATGCTCAATAATCAAGCAACTAGAGACGGAGTGGGCAAGATGCAATGCAAGCTGATAGAAAAGAGAGATGGAAATTAAAGATTTCTATATGATGATGACAATGCTGATGAAAGCTGTTGTGGAGCTCTTACATAACAGTTGCTACCAAAAATGCTTTATATGTAGTTTCTCAATTAATCCCTACAACAAGCCCATGAGGTACTGTTGTTATCCCGATTTTACAGATGATTACGCTGAGGCACATAAGTATTAAGTAACGTGTCCAAGGCCATGCGGAGAGTAAACAGAAGGAAGGAGATTTATTCCAGGACCCTGACTACAAAGCCCAAGCTGCTGACCATCAGGTTGCCTTCTCTTTCTATCCTGAGAGAAATGAGCAAAGGACAGACCTGATCTGTAACACTTGTCTCGTTCTGTCTTCTTCTGATGCAAAAGAAAAGCACTTTCAAAGCAAAATAACTGCTCTGTGGTCTAAGGTTCTCTGATCCATCATTCCCTCCTCTGCCCAACCTCCACCACCCAAATTTAACATACTTTTATCTTTAATCCTCGCACAAGGATAGGTTTTTACCTAAGAGAGAGAGGAAGAGAAAGAGAGAGAGAGAGAAGCATCGATATGAGAAACATCCATCAGTTGTCTCCCATATGTGCCCCGACCAGGGATCGAACCTGCAACATTTTGGTGTACAGGATGAATGCGCTAACAAACTGAGCCACCCGGCCAGGGCAACTTACTTTTTTGATTTACCTAATTCTGCCTCATATCAAAAGTCAGAACTGAAAAGCTAAGTTGTGGGGAAGGGGTGCAGAAAGCATAAGATTCATTCAACAGGGCAGGCTGGTGGGGAAGATGGGGTGATTGAGGCATTCGATTCTGCCACGTTCACTGTTCCTCCTCCATACATGTTTGTGTTTCCTGGCTGCTTTGTTAAAAGCTAAGAAACATCAAATCAGTCGATGGCAGATAAATACACAGCTCTGGGGGCCTTAACTTGGCTTTCTAAAAAGGATCCTCTATCAGGAAAACATCTGGATTCAAGAGAAGCAGTATCAAGTAGAAATCTGAGAAAGAGATTGCTATACGATGAAGCCAAGCTTACCTCATCCAATGGAAAACTGCTTAATAGGACATCAAGCTTACACCCTCTCTCATTCCTGTCTGTCCAACTCAAAGGATACCCGGGGTTTTCAGACCGAGTGTCCACCCAGAACAGCAGTGGGGAGTGAAAGGTGGCTTGCAGTGGGCAGCTGGAGATTCCCACCGGCTGAACGAAGGATGAGGAGCCATTGAGACAATACTACTGCTGAATACCTGCCAGTTCTAAGAGTCTCTAATTCTACAAGAGGACCTCAACATGATCAGTCATTGCTTATAAAGTCAGATAGAGTAAGGTGCTAGAGGCAGAGAGCGTGCAATTCAAATGTTAGTAATGGCAAAAGCCACAGGCCAGCCTTCCACTGGCTGTTTCAACAGATTGCTGCTCTAGATCAGCAAAGAACTGACTTGAAAAGTGTAAGCAGCCCAACTGCCGTGCTCAGTTACCAGGCCATGCAAAGAACCCAAACGTAATATATCCATAGGTCATTCCCTCAGTGCTTTCTTACTCCTGATCCTTTCCCCCTGCCCACAAGGTCTTTGTTTTTAGTATCTCTAAGTTACCCATGCTGGTGTCCCTATGGGAACTTGATTTAGTGAATTCATTTCGAGGGAGGACGGGATTGCTATCTTTTCCGTTAAAAAAATCAAAGCATACATTAAAAAGGAATGAAAATCTGACACCTGCTACAACATGGATGAACCTTAAAAACAAGGTAAGTGAAAATAAACCAAATGCAAAAGGACAAATACTATATGATTCCACTTGATATGATATGAGGTATCTTGGAATAGGCAAATTCACAGACACAGAAAGTAGACTAGACTAGACCAGACCACAGATGACCAGAACCTGGGGGGAGGGGCAATGGGGAGTTACTATTTAATGAGCAGAGTTTCTATTTGAGATGATGAAAAAGTTCTAGAACTGGATAGTGGTGATGGTAGCAAAACACTGTGATATAGTTATTGTCAGTAAATCGAACAATTAAAAAGAGAAATCTCTGCCTGGCCGATGTGGCTCAATGGTTGAGCATCGACCCATGAATCAAGAGGCCGCGTGACTGATTCTCGGTCAGAGCACCTGCCTGGTGTGGGCTCAGTCCCTAGTAGGGGATGCGTAGGAGGCAGCCGATCGATGTTTCTCATCGATGTTTCTCTCTCTCTTATTCTTCTCCCTTCTCCTTGCTCTAAAATCAATTTTTTTAAAAACATATTAAAAATTGTTTTAAAAAATTTTGTTTAGAATGGCAAATTTTGTTAGGTATATGTTATACCACAATTTAAAAAAACAAAGCATACAGTTTCTGTTTCACAAGTGCCCAAAATGAAAAAAAGAAAAAAGGGCCCCAAAATTTCTTCTTGAAATTTTTTTTAATTTGTTGTTGTTGTTAATCTTCACCTTCACCTCAGGACATTTTTTTTTATTGATTTTTTTTTTTTTTTTTTTTAAGGGAGAGTGGAAGGCAGGGAGGGAGAGGGGTGGGGACAGAGAGAGAAAGAAACATCAATGTGAGACACATCGATTAATTGCCTCCCACAGGCACCCCGACCTGGGCTGGGGATCGAACCTGCAACCCAAGTACATGCCCGTGACCCTTCAGTGCACGGGCCAATGCTCTAACCACTGAGGAAGACCAGACAGGGCTCTCCTTGAAATATTTTAAATTGAAGTAGATTGTAAGTTTCTTGAGGACAGGGACCAGGTCTATTTTACTTACTGATACACAGTAGGTACACTATTACACCGCAGACATCATCAATGTTTGTTTAATAAATAAATGATTAAAAGAAAATAAGCAAAGGACTCTCCTAAGTGGGAAATATAATATTCAAAAAGCATTAAATTTACTTATTCATGAGAAAGTATAATGGAGCATATTCCAGACAAAAAAAATACAAATGCTATTATATCTAAGCTCCTTCAGTTCAAGGAAGGGAGTGTATCTATTTCATCTATACTTCCTCAGAGCATGTCCTACAAGTTCTTACACATAGTAGATGGCTAATAAATGTTTGAACAATGAGGAATAAAAAAATGTATGATTGTAAAATCAATGTCATATTATTGCTCTATTTGTTTCCCTTTTAAAAAATTACTTACTTTTTGCAAATGTACAATTCCTTCTGTCACAGCACGAAAAAATAAACCTCACAGCTGACACAGAGTGAAGGTAAAAATATAAATAGCTAGAACACATCACTCTCAGAAAAAAAAAAAAAACAGTAAACACAGGGCACATCATCTTCTAAATAGAAAAAGAGTTATTTGTTTCTTTGTTTTATAAAGAACAACTGAAGTATTGGAAATAATAGCTTATAGTCCATCTTTACTCTTTAAAAAAATAATTTTAAAATGTCAAAACACAAAAATCTGAACTTTCTTTGGAAGAAAATTCAAATATTCATTCCCAAAAATCAATGTCCAACCTTTACAATAAACAGTTGAGTAAATACAGAAGCATATTTAAGGCTCCCCCCCAAAATATGCTAGTGAACCCCAATATATTATCAAGATTTCTCTCAGTTAGCCTGTCAAGTAATTAGGTGGTCTCTCTTAAAAATGCCTATGTCATAAAATTATACACAACTGGCTTATGGCCAGCATGGTACAGCAAGTTACTGATGATGTTCTCAACTAACAGTCACAACCTATACCATTTAAATTTTATGTGAATTATTGAGTTAAATACACATAAGCAGAATATTTTTAAAGCAAAAAATCAAATGCTGACATCCTTAACATTCAGCTCCTATATAATAGGTAGATCCTTATAAATTCACCAGGACCATGTAGTATAGTAGCCTCACTTTGAACAACATTAAAACATGTCCTTCAACTTCAACCACCCCTACCCACTAATATTCTGTGCCAATTAACAAAGGAAACAGGAATTCAACCTCTGTAGATATTATCAAGGTTTGCATTTCTGTCTCTCGATTGTTATCTTCTTCACAAGCTGGTAAGCATCATTTTGGAGGAGCTGTAAGCATCATTTTGGAGTAGCCTGTCTGTTGCCCTGGTCCTTCGTGAATGCAGCAGGGCTTCTCCATTTGCATCCAAAATGCTAACGGTCCACTATTCCAGCCAGCACCTCAAGCAGAACTGCACGAAGGATCATCACTTCCATACGTGAAAGCATAACCACTACAGGTGTAACGATGCAAAATACCAGCACACTGACCTCTGCCAGGCAGCACACACTTAAAGCAGGTGCGTTTCTGTGCTCCAGAAGGGGCGGGGGTGGGACGAGCACAGAGGAAGCCCCAGGTCCCTAATGTATCAGAGATGTTTATTCCACTCTGATCAAACCCAGCTAATTCATAGACATCAGTTTACCCAAATGAAAAAAGTAGTCTCCTGCCCCTTCTCTAGCTTGACTCAGAGGGCACACAGCCAAGCCTAGCCAGGCAAAACAATCTGTACGACCTCTTTCAGCTGTAATAAATAAGGTAAGTTTCAGGAGAAATAAGACTCAGCTATGGCAAAGAAGCACAGTCGCGAAACCTTTTCCACATCTTGTCACTGCTACCGGTGTTTACAAACTACAAGCAGTAGCCTCGGGAGCCTCAAGAGACTCTCCCATGAGTAACCTCCAGTCAGATCCCTAATTTAAATACCCCCTTGATCAGTCTGTGATGTTTTTGGCAGTTAAATGCAAGGGGATGAGTAAAATGACATGCATAAAATGAATCCTTTTCAAGTTATAAATGAGTGAGTCAGGATTCAGACTCGCCGAGATGCTCCAAATTAAAACCCCTGCTCTAATTTTAAGCATGCTCCCTCTTACCGTTTCGCTGTTGTCTCTCTCAGGCTCGATTCACCTGCAACTCTTTAACATGTCTCTAGCAATGTGTTTGCACCAGGCCAGGCGCATCCAGTAACTGAATTCACATCTTTCTGCACTAGCAAGCTGAAATGGTACGGCCGTACTACAACCAAGAAAGGGGGAAGCAGAAGCAAAAAAAAAAAAAAAACACAACAACCCAGAAATCACCCCAGAGAAGCTAACCTCCGTGGAACAGGACCAAAAATAGTTCAGAAGAACACAAAGCACATGCTAACATTCAGTATCAATAGCTTTAACAGTGCAATTTTTTCCTCCAAAAAAATCTCTTGTTTTTTCCTCCAAACACGATGGACTTGCCTGTGGAGTTCCCAGGAAGGCAGAGTAACCGGGCTCTGCAGCAGCATTGCAGCCAAAGTAACTGTGCATATGCCGTCCAGGCGATTCACAACACACTGTCTCGCCAGAAAGATATTGATTTGCAATGCAGGGCTGCTTCAAAAGAATACAGAATTGGAGCCAAAGAGCTAATGGTGATTGCATGGGAAGAAAAACATTTAATCAAGGGGATGCACCTCATCAGACTCAATTCAATTTTTTAAAAGCACTGGAGGAAGCCAGTAAGTATCCTGAGTGACAACCCCATTAAACAATAATCTGAGGTCCGACAGAAGGCCAAGTTTAGGCTACCATCATTCATGATGCAAAAGCCACTAAAATGGTTTAATGTGTCTGTGTGTTTTATTTGTCATACGCAAATGGGGCATAATGAGAACTCTAAAATAATGCACCAATATGTGAGGTAAAAAAAAAAAAAAAATGCACAGGTAGCATTTACGGACTAAAATGATAAAATAAAAAAGCTATGAGCCTGCAGAATTCTTGGTGGGGTTAGGCTCATACCACTCTCAAAAGTAAAATGCCAACACAAACCAGATCTCACAGTCCTCAGGCTAATTGTGTCAAGTCATGCCACATGGTGCTGGGTGGCAAGGAAGAATGCCAAACTGCTACTCTCATAGCGACCCCTACAGGAAAGTGGTTGATCTACAATTTTCCTTGCTTAAAGTATTTCCTATCCTCAGAAAACAGAACCACAAAAGGTTAATAAATTAGATTAAAACACAAGGAAACAATTGAGAAACATGTGAGGCAGGAAATAAAAGAAAAAGAGCCAGGCATGAAATCTCACCTCAAAGGTATTCATCTAATTAAGAAATTAAAGGGCAAGAGGAGGTAGCTATTGTGTCAGCGATGAGTGGCCAATATTCCCACTGCTCCCAGAACTGGATTCACACTTATAAATCAGAAAGCTCAGTGAAGCCCTGGCTGGTGAGGCTCAGTTGGTTGGAGCATCATCCCTTACACCAGAAGGTGGTGGGTTCAATTCCCGGTCAGGGCACATAGCTAAGTCTCAGGTTCGATCCCCAGTCGGGGTGTGTTCATGAGGCAACCAATCGATGTTTCTCTCTCCCCTTCTCTCTCTCTCTCCCTTCTCTCTCCCTTCCTCTGTCTCCACACTTCAGTTTTATTTTATTTTGTTAATCCTCAGCTGAGGATATTTTTTCCATTGATTTCTTTAGAGAGAGTAGAAGGGGAGAGATACAAAGACAGAAACATCGATTGGTTGCCTCCAGCATGCAGGGCTGGGGATCGAGCCTGCAACCGAGGTACGTGCCCTTGACCAGAAACAAACCCGCCACCCTTCAGTCAGAGGGCCGAAGCGCTAACCACTGAGCCAAACCGGCTAAAGGTTCCAAAATTCAATTTTTAACACACTGTATGCGGGAAACGTTTCATACGTTTTACGTTGACTGGTAGTAGAGTGCGCGATGAAAACTACCCGCAAACAGTGTGTTTAAAAATGTTAAAAAAAACAACAACCTCAGGGAAAAGCATTTTCCCTTCACATCCTAATTGGTTTAAAGGAATTATCTCCCCCATCCCCCATTGGCAAGCGACCTTCACCTTCATCCCTCTGAATGACACTGTGAAGATACCGAACCTTATTTTTTCTGCAGCACAAAAGCTCACTCAAAAATCTTACAGAAAGTTCTTCTTCAAACACAATGTGATGTACTCCCCTCCTCACCAAAGCCGAGAGACAGCTATCTCCTTCATATCTGGAAACTATTAAGCTATGTGAACATCATTTCTGCATAGCAAGCTTCATTTCAGTAAGGCTTTCAAAAACCTGAGGTTTTGTTTATGACCCCACAAAGACTCCTTTGCCAGACCAACAGCACTTCTTACTGACTCATCTAGGATTTGGTCACAGGCTGCCTCACGAAACTCTCTTGTACTGTCGGCTTTTTCCCCCGAGTTGAGGCCCTCGTGGACTGAACGGTATCAGCTTTGTTTCCCCAAAGCACATAACACAATGCTAGGCGTTTAGCCAATATTAAATAAATAGTTAACAAATTAATGAATTTCCCAACTCCACAGTTTAGGGCTTAATCTCCCTTCCCCTATCATTCAGTGTTCCCTGGGGAAACCCCACCTTAGAAGTGTTCTCTTTAGTCACTTCATCTATATTCTAAGTAGTTCTCTACCCTTTTTTCTGTAGAGTTGGTGGGTAAGAGCATGTACAGCATTCATATTCACTGAGCTATCCTGTAGAAAAGCCAGAAAACTTAACACAATAAAGCTTCTCCTTATTTTCCCATTTACTCATTCAAAAAGCATGTGCTGATGCGCCCAGCACTGTGAACCACAGTGCGTTCCAGGAACCCCGTGAGTGCCTAAGATAAAGCAGGTGATCCCAACACACCGAAATGAGTGCACTGGACACAAGTAATGTTCCTTCGTGGCTCACAGAGGACGTCACCGAGGAGGCAGCACAGCGGAGGCCTCTGGGCACTGCCCGGGGGGGAGGGCATCTGAGAAACAGCAGGACAGGAGCAGTACACGCAGCAGTGGCAGCTGTGAAGGCTGGAGGAAAGGTGGCCGATGCCAGAGCATAACTGGCTGGCACTGTTGCCCTGCTAAGAAATGAGCCACTTTATCCTACAGGAGGCTGCCATATAATCCAAAAGGAAATCGCTGAAGGGCTATAAGCAGAAGGGGCTGGATGGGATTTTTCGTTTTGCAATGGGGCAGTGGTATAGAAATGGATTGGAGGAACGGGGAGGGAAGGAGACCACCTGGGAGACTAAATAGTTCAGTCAAGGCTCTGAGCTAAAGCAGTAAGAGTGGAGACGGAGAGACACAGGAGGTGAGAGGCATTCAGGAGGAGTGACTTGCTGAGTGACTGGATGTGAGGTCTAACGGAGAGGGAAAATCTAAGCAGGACTCTGCATTCTTAGTATAATCAGGTGAAAGGTGGGGTCCCAAACTAAAGGAGTGGATACAGGAAGAAGGGGAAATTGTCATGAATTCCATTTTTATACACGTGAAGTTGTAGGTACGTCTGAACAGTCAAGTGGACATGTTGGGTAGGCACCTAAGGATCTGGAGCCCAGAAAAAAGTCAAAAGTACACTAATGTGGGTTTCCTAGAAACAGAGCTGGGCCAGGATTCTGGTTCACCTAATTTACTGAGGACATGATCTCAGAGGAAAGGGGTGACGAGGAGGACAGGAAGATGGGGAAAAGCCAAGGAGGGATGTGACCTCAGGTGAAACAAATGCACCCAACACTAGTCCCACTGAAGCAGGGGGCCAGCCTTGTGTACACCTGGCGGCTGTCACTGACTGAGGCCTGGAGAGGAAGGGCTGCCATTTAGCATGGGCACCCCCTGAGCAGGGAGCCCACAGCACTCACCACACTAGGCTTCAGGCACAATGGACACGTTTTCTTTTCCTCAAACTGATCCCTGCCTCAGGAATCTTTGTCTTGTCTGCCTAGAATGTTCTTCCCAGCAGACTCCTTCCATTCCCTCCCCTTTGACTTTGCACAAGTTTGGCTTCGGTATCTACATGACTTTATCTGTTTGTCTTCCTCCCCCACTAGAATGTAAACTGCTCAAGAGCATGGACTTCTACTCGCTTGATTTGTTCTGCTTCCCCAGCCCCTGGAACAGCACTCAGTACTTGCTGAATAAATAAATACTAGAAGGAGGCGCTGATGACGCTCCGGTGGAGTGGAAATGGTAGGGAGCTTAAGAAATGTGTGGGGCAAAAAAGAGTGTCAACAAATGTATACGACTATGCAAGAAGTTTGGCCACAGAGCAGAAGTATAGAGTCCAGGGGCCAAAGCTGCAGGAAATTAACCACTGTGATCATGGCACTCAGGATTCACAGTCTACTGCTACGAATGTTTATTGGGGGACACTGAGATGCATCTGAAAGTACACCACAAAAGAACAATAGAAGAAGTTAAAATAAAGGGTCATATTTAAAGAGAAGAGACAAAAAGCCTTTTGTGGAAATAGTATCTCAGTGGATATAAAGGAAAAGGCAGGAAAGAAAGGGGTCGACAAAAATATTAGAATCTGACATCTGCTTAAGTGATTTTTGCAGAAAAATGAAAATTAATTTCTTGAAGTGGCTGCCTTTACGTGATTTTTAAAAATTTTAAAACTGTTATGTACTTCCCTAGCTTTTTAAATGGATTGTAATAAACACAATTAATCTTTCATTGATGATGAGGTCAGTCATGAACATTACTGACAGGCAACAGGGTTTTAATGGAGAGGATGCAGGGCCACAGGCCCTGATCTCAATAATTGACATCTATGTGTTTCTCTGCTTCAATTTTTGGTTATTTTCTCTTTGCCATTAGGATTTCCTTCTTACAGTTTTATGGTTCTTCTCATTTGTGTAAAAACTCATTTCCTATCAACCTACCTGGAGCTATCTCAGATATATGAGGCTGCCAGATGGCTGACCTTCACTTATATAAGTAGGATATTACAGACAGATGCCTCCCTACCCCCCCCAAAAAAAAAAAAAAAAATATGAACCTGGAAAAAAAGAAGTAACTGAAGAAAGAAGTACAGAAAGACTAACTGAAAAAGGAAAAAGAGACATTAAATAAGAAAAGTTTTTAAAAATTAAGAAAGAGGTAAGATAAAGGCTACTTATATAAATCTAATACAAGCCACCTAATTTATTAATTAATTTCATTAAACCTTTAAGCTTTTAGGGAGAGAAAAATATTTCATTTTGATAAGTGATGGAGAAAAGATAAAAATTTCCCCAAAAGAGTTTGAATTTCAAAATATTGTAATTCCGTGTAACCCCAGCAATTTCCTTTTATTGTAAACTTTTAAAGAGAAATGTTCAGGATATGATTTATTTTAAAATGTTCATGATGTTTTAGAAAACCTAAACCCTAATTTTTTTATAAACCCTAAAAATTTTAAACTTAATTATTCTCCACGCACGCCAGCTATTACTTACACTCCTATATGTTCAAAGAAATCTTAGTTACTTGAAATATTTTCTCAAAACATTGTGAAAGCTACTTAAAATAGTTTCTCAAGACCCTCTGAAATATTTTCTCAAAACATTGTGAAAGCTACTTAAAATACTTTCTCGAGACCCTCTGAAGGAGTTTGAATTGAATGTTTAAAAGTCATTACTTAACCACAATACCAAAAATATCCATATGCCATTCGTGGCGTTTCATGGAAACCTTAGAATTTTCTTCTAAATATTACACAACCTTGAGTGTTTTCTGGATTCTGAAGGGGAAAAGACGAACAAATTTTATCAGTAAACATGTGATGCTATCACAACCCAATAAATTTGTTCCTGAAAAACGCTACATTTTCTTAAGTTGCACCCTAAAAACAAGAGGACTTATGGGAAAAGTAAGGTTGAGGGCAGACCATTCAAAACCCTGATGCATCCAGAACACAGATAAAAAGAAGACACAGCCACACAGGCCATAAAGTATTCGCCTCTCCCTTTCCTGCAGCGCCTACATGGGGGCTCTATTTTTGTATCTTGGCTAGAGATACACCCTGGGCTGGTGAACTGCAGAAAATATGTCCAGGTGAAAAACATCCAGTTATGAACTTCCTTCAGGTGGAAATGAAAACTCCAAAGACAGAGCTATAACAGGGGAACTTTAAATTATGTTAGTAAAAAGCAGCATAGAAGATTCATGAATCTAATAACACAAGCAGCTAGATGCAGATTACAATAAGAAAAAGATACGCCTTATTTTTTGCCTACATCTCAAACATCTGAAATCTGCCACTTCTCCCCAAGGGTTCAACCTCCTCCTCTTCAGGGAACAATTTTCCCCCCTTGTACATAGTGTTTCCTGGGTGTGTGTCCTCAATGACCCCAGGTAACAACTTGTCTACATCTCAGTCTTTGCTTTCCTCAGTTAAATTTCTAATCCTTTACATAAGACTTGTATTTGCATTAAAACACACACTGCATGGTTTCTACATACATACACATACACATTTATGTAGTTACTATTTATTCAGGTGATACTAAAAATGCCTGGGCACTTCCATGGCCCCGTACAGTTTTTCCTATTCATGCTCCAGCAAAAGCAACTGGATTTTTGATATGGTGCCATGCCCCATGTGTGAAATGAAGCAGACGACCCAGATGTACAAGTGATTTTATTCTGGCCACCTTCACCAAAGAACAGTATCAGAGAGTTCCAAATGGGTGGTGTTAATATGATCTGAGAAATGTGCATTAAACTATAAAACTTCAGTGGCAGACACAAAATCCTCAGGTAACAGCAAGAATAAAGGCAAAAGGCAGAGAGAACAGATGTGAGGATTTTCTCTCTTCCTGATGCCAGGAAGGAGAAAGCCAACAAATCCATGACTTTCAAAAGCTTCTTAAGGAGCGAAGGCTCATTTTTCAAAAACTTAGCTAAGTTTTTGAGTTAACTATCAAAGGGGGAGAAAGGGTTTTCTAGTTCAAGGTTATGAGTCAGCTTTATTGCTTTTAGGAACCTTATTCTAGCTTTGTAAAATTTCACTTAGTTAGAAAACCAGAAAAACCCCAAAAGGAAGAAAGCTTCCTACCAAATAGATAAGTGAGAAGTAACTTCAAATTGTATTTGACTTTTTTTTTTTATTGATTTTTTTAGAGAGAGGAAAAGAGAGAGTGGAAGAAACATTGATTTGTTGTTTCACTTATTTATGCATTCATTGGTTGCTTCTTGTATGTGCCTTGACTGGGGATCAACCTCACAACCTTAGTGTATCAGGACAACACTCTAACCAATTGAGCTACCCAGCCAGGGCTGCATTTGACATTTTTTAAATCTAGAAATTCCCTGCCACTGATCTAGTATGTACTTTAAAATATTAAAATAAAAAGTATTCATTAAACAATTTGCTTTCTTTGTCTTACTCTATATACCTGAGAAATAAAACACAACAGGAAGCAGGACCTTGGGAAAGAATAAATAACAATCCTGTACTTTCAACAGTAAACACAATAAGGAAAAGATAACTCACAATTGAAATTAAAATATGGCCCAGCCAGAGTGGCTCAGATGGTTGGAGCATGACCCCGTGCACCCAAAGGTTGCCATTTCAGTTCCCACTAGGGGCGCATAGCGGGGCTGCAGATTCGATCCCCCCCATGGGCACATGCAGAGGGGAGGGGGAGAAGCCTGGCAGCCGGGTCGCCAATGGATGTTTCCCTCACACTGATGTATCTCTCTCTCTGAGGATTTTACTTATACATGCTCCTATGTAATTTAATTAACTTTCATGTGGCCAATGTCTTAGTATTTGCCTTTTCAAGCTAATACTGGTATTCATTTAAATCATTCTAAAACTACATGTACATCACTCTCAAAGAACAGAAAGCAAACCAAAGTAACCATTTCTCTAAGGACGAATCATCAGATGATCGTATCACCGACCAGTCTCACTGGCATAAAAGAGAATGAGATTCGCTGCAAAATGCACAAGTAACAGGGATGTTAACAACTCCGAAGTGCTTTAACTTACTGCCCGCCTTTTGGATCCACTGAGCGGCGACAACAGCAGCACATGGGTATTGGCTGAATCCTTCCCTGCCACTCCTTGTGGAATGTTTTTCTTGAGTGGTTATTAAAATAAGACAGGTTCCTGAAATGGATCCTCCCCCAGCAGCATCCACTGCAGTCTCGGGAGGCTGCCCCAGTCTGGGAACAGACAGGGGATCCAACTTAGCCAGTCGTTCCTGGGACTTTTCCAAGCACAACTGAGTTAGTTGTACCCCATCCCTCCACCCCTGATGGTGGCAAAGCAGCGAAAGCATCAGTTTAGAAGCCAACGATGTCCATGTCTCCAGCCCTGAAGAAAAGCTGGACTGAAATCCTGAAACTGCCAAGACTGAGAGTCTCGAGACGAGGGCAAGAGACAGACAGCACTGAAACAGTGGAGTCCCTGGTCCAGGCCGCTGAGGTCTCAGCACCGCCTGGTTGCCTGACTTTCTCAAGTGTCATTGCTCAGCCCTCGTTTCTATTCTGCCACACTATCTTCCCAATAAATCCCATTTCCACTTTAGCTACTTCTGGTTGACTTTGAGTTCCTTGTAACCAAGAGTGCTAATACCCATGGAAATGCATGTACGAAAGGATGCGGAGCTACTGTGAGGCACTAATGCCAGAGCTGGAGCTAAGTCCCTTAATAGGTGTGTTGCTTTAAACTCTAGGAAAAGGGGACTTAAGCTTGACGCTGACTTATATGATGGCAGGAAAGGATGGATTTAATAGCAGCCAAAGGTTTTTACAAAGCTAACTCACACACTCACGATATATGATAACATTTCTATAAATGTGCACTAAATTATCATATATATTAAAAAATTTTAATTTATTGTTATAACTTACAGGGAAATGTGTATAACTGCCCTAAGTCATGGAGTATTACCTATTAATCTGTTATCTGCACCTGTCGGAAGCCTAAATACTTGGACCGATTAATTTAACCAGGCATCCAAGTTGCTATGGTAGCATGTATTCAAATTCTAGGCACAATACCTAAAGGGGAATAAACTGACTTAGCCTACCGACTCTGTTTATAAAGTGTTGGCAAACATCACCACCCTTAAGTAGCTAAGAAATGTCAAAGGAATTGTGAAAGGGAAATCAGTTTGTTACACCAACTCTGAGTTTTAAAGGCTTCTGGTCACGAAGGAAAGAGAGTTATTAAAAATTAAAGAAGTGGATTTTGGAAAAAGCCACAAAGGTACACTAGGGACTTAAGGAATATGTCAGAAAAGTGCTAAGAAGACATTATAAAATAAACTACATTTTCTATATGTCATTACTAAAGGATTTTTTTCATGTTCTATTCACGTGCCAATCATTTATTAACCTTTGTATTAAGTACTATAGGGGGGCATAGAGATGAATGAGACACAATTGCTGCTCTCACGGATACTTATACAAAGAAATGTACCACAAGAAATAATTGCCATAGAAGAAGGAAAAGAAAAAACTATGAGAGTTCAGAAGCAGGAAGGCTCGGAAGGATGGGTCAAGCAAAGCTGGCCGATTTTCACTTTAGGTAACAAATCCTGCATACTAGAGTCACAAAGAAACTAATAGGTAAGACGTTGGAGGAGGGGAGAGATGTATATCCAAAGACTTGCAATGATTACTCTCAGCATAAGAATTGTCATCTATATCTGGATGTAATTTGATAATTTAACAAAGAACCTCTGTAACATCCTAAGAGCCCAGCCTAGTAGAGTTGAACAGTTTCCGTGATTTGAACCCTCATGAACAATGGTTCTTTTCTCCCCTCTGGTGGAAGATTATTTGGATGGACTCCAGGGACACCAAGTACACTGCCTGCCCATATGGTTCAAAGATGTGTTTTTTCCTAGTTATCCCAGATGCAGACAATCAAACTCCTTTTCCATGTTCTTTAAGGAAAACTGCGCTTGGGGACTGTGGCAACAGCTAGTCATGGGAACCTGGTGGCCATCTCTCCCTCTCAATCTCTTCCCCAATACTGATTCTCATTTAGGGAAGACGGAGTTTTACTTATCATGAAACAAAGGCCAATAGAATAGCTTAGTTTTATGAATCCTCCCCTGAAGCACCAGATTCCCTCAACAGTCACTGTTTCTCCTAATCGTTCAAGGAAGATTCGGATCATATAAAAGTTCACATAAACAGCAATTCATTCTTCCTGACTGAGCCCACCGCAACCGGTTCCTTCCATGGGCCCGTAGCAACTACAGCACTGGCCAGGCCACCTGACTTCAAGGACCAGAACCTGGCGCAGGTCCGCCTTGGTTCAGATATTTCCTCTCTACCCCTCAAGGTTGCTTAACTCAAAACTCTAAAGGATGAAGCAGGTTTGGTAAGGACAAAAGAAACATCATGGGTGAAACCATGTGAACAGATACACTGAAGTACTAACTTCAACATAAATTCCGATGCAGAACAGCTGGATGGAGAAAGATCATGAGCTCAGGAACCGGACATGCCTGGGTGCCCAATCCTTCTATATCAGCCATGGGCTGTCAACTCATTTTCTCAGTCACCCCTTAAGTCCATCAGCTCCTATCGATATCATTCTTCTTCACTATCGGGGTTTCTATTTCTATTGCCATTGCACCTTTCAGTGGGCAGGATGATTCCCAACCAACTGAGCCACACCGGCCAGGGCTGGTAAGCATGTATTTGTGTGTGCATTTTGCTCTTGCACCATTCCATGAAATTCAACCACTTTTTTTAACAGCTATAGGTGCTACCTTTAGCCTTTCTTCTTGATATTTCCTCTGGCTAAAGGAAGAAGGAGCTATTTATAGTTCTCTATGAGCTGTAATGAAAACATTTAGCCCTCTCTCATTCTGTTCTCTCTCTCAACTTTCTTATTTTTCTCACTATCCATCATATTTCTCCACTGTAACTACAAACCTGCAGCTTCAAGATAAGGTTTACTGAACAAATTGGAATGAGAAAGTTTACCGCCATCAGGACACACAAAGGGTATGTGCCCTGACCAGAAATCAAGCTGGCAACCTTTCAGTGCAGGGGGCAATGCCCAACCAACTGAGCCACACCGGCCAGGGCTGGGAAGCATATTTTTGTGTGAGCAATTAATTTTAAGTAAAACTAAGCCAGCCCCACCTAGCAGAACAATCATCAAGTAGCATGTATCAGCTACCTTTCAAGTATTTAAGTTCTTTTAAATGTTTCTAACAACTGACATGTCCATCCAATACTTCTTTTTATTGGGGAAATGTTCAATTCTTGTAATTCCATTTAAGTATTCTAAAAGAATTAGAATAACATAACTGTCACCAATTTTGCTCAGACATAGAAGCCCTGTCTAGAATTTTTACTCTGAAATTACTTCTAGGTTTATAGAAAATCTCACACAGTGCAGTTCAGCTTCTATCAGTTCAAAGACATTATCTAACATCTGAGAAGTTAAAAGAAAAAAGCATATTGTAAATGCACTACAATCTGATACTTTATAAAAACATTTTTAACACCATAGAGAATGTAAAAAGCCCTATGTCTTTTGGTGACAATTTTCTCATATTTATAGGGACTGTAAATATTAGAGCTAAGGACTGCTTTAGCTCAGCATGCTTCCTGTTTAACAAAAAAGAGTGTGGGGAATGACACTGTCACTATTCCCAAAGTTATCTTGCACTTTAAATCTCCCTTGATCCCTTAACCCTCCCACCTATAGCTTCATTGCTATGGTTCTCATTATAACAAAATTCTTCAAAAAGTAGTTTATCCCAATTGGCGCCACTCACTGCCTCTCCTTGTTTTAATTTTTTGGGGGAGTGGGGGAAGGCAAGGTATTGAAATATAATTGACATATAACATTTTACGACTTTTAGGTTTACAACATAATGATTTGGTATGTGTATATACTGTGAAATGATTACACATTGATCTTAGCAATGATTTTTTGAGACCAAAAGCAAAAGCTGCCTTTCATTCTTCAACTCATTTTATTTTATTTTATTTTTTAAGAATAGTTTATTGATTTTTTAGAAAGAGAGGAAGGGAGAAGAGAGAAATATCGATGTGGGAGCATAACATCTATTGGCTGCCTCCTGCATGCTCCCTACCAGGGACTGAGCCCACAACTGAGGTATGTGCCCTGACGGGGGATGGAACCAACAACCTCTCGGTGCCCGAGACGATGCTCAGCCAACTGAGCCACACCAGCCAGGGCAATTCTTCAACTGATCTTAACCAGGCTCTGTCCTCTCCACTCCACCACAGCCAGCAATGGCCTCCACAATGCCAATCCCAGTGTGCAATTCCCAGACCTCGCCTGAACCAATCAGCAGCGATTGATACAATTGATCACCTCCTCCATTCTGAAACATTTTTCGTCACTTGGGTTCCACAGCTAGTTTTCTTCTTATCTCACTTCCTCTGCACTCTGTCTCCTTTGCTGGTGGTTTCTCTTCTTCCCAAACTCTAAGGTGCAGGTGGCCCAGGACTGGGACCTAGGACCTCTTTTCATCTCTGTCTATACTCTCTCCTTAGGTGATCTTAAATGTAATGGTTTAAATGCCATCAATACACTGTGGGTCCCCAAATTTATATCTCCAGGCCCTACCTTTCCCTTATCCCCCCGACTCATACATCTAACTACTTTGGTGACAATTCCTTTGATATATCAATCTCAAATCTGACAAGTCCAAAGCCAAATCCTGATTCCATACTCTCCCCAGGCTGCTCCCCGCCCCCAGTATTCACATCTCAATAAATGGCCCTACTATTAATATACTTGATTTCTCTAGTCAAAAACTTGAGGATCCTTGACTGTTCTCTCTGATATCCTACATCCAACACAACAGCTAGTTTGCTGGACTCCACTTTCAGTACATAGTTCAAATCCAACCACTTCTCAGACCTCCACTGCTTCCATCCTAGTCCGTCTCTCCATGATGGTCATTACAGCCTCCTAACTTGCCTTTCTGCTGCTACTTTCCTATTCTTTTCCCTGCCTGTCTATACACAGCAGCCAGGATTTTTGAAACTATCACTGTCCTGCTCAAAATCTTAAAAGATTCTGATTTAGAATGAAATGTTACATTCTAACCATGACCTTCTCACCAGTCCCCTTGTTCACTGTCCTCCAGCCACCCTGCGCTCCCTCCTGGTTCTGAAGAACATTAAGCCCCCCTATAATTCAAGGCCGCTGCCCTCTCTTCCTCCAGATATTCCCCGGTTACTCCTTCCCTTCTCTGAGACCTACACTCAAACATCACCTTCTCAGAAATAGGTTCTTTGACCGTTTTACCAACACTCCCCCTCCTGTCTCTCTTTCCCCTTTCCTTGCTTTGGTTTCTATTCCTTGCACTCTTCTTGACCATTATATTTTTGTTTACTATCTGTCATCTCCACTAAAGTAAAAATTCCATGGTGGCAGAAATGTCTCTATCGTGATCGCTTCAATATCCAAGGCCAAGAATAGTTTCTGGCAAACAGTAGGTGCTCAATAAATATTTGTTGAATAAATACAAGAAGGAATACCATGTCTATGTTCTTACTCTTTGCTTACTGGGGTAGAAAATAAATATTTCAATTGTTTATTACTTTAATGCATGTGGTATAATGCCAAAAGAAGCCATTAAATATTTTTCAAGTTATATTTTTAGAGTCTCATAATGTTAGCTAGTGGATTTTTAGACAGAAAGAGCAGCATGAATGCAACGAAGAGGTAGGAAATAATAGGACATCTTTCGTGGGAATAAAGGTAGTTCCCTACAGAAGATCTGGGGAAAGTTGGGGGAGAAGGAAGCAGGAAGGTGAAAGGTAAGGCTTGGAATAAGGCTGAAAGAAGACGATGGGCAACCATGAAGGGTCTTGTGTGCCAGCCTGAGTTTGGGGTTTATCCTGCAGCGAGGGATTCATAAGCAAGGAAACAGAAATCGGGATTTCATTTGGGAAAAATTACTCTGGTCACATATGCTTATATAAAGGCCTTTCAATCAATGTTACATGGTTTGTTTTCATTGTTTTTGTTGTTTTTTCAAATCATTTTTTGCCTTCTACTCCTCTTGGCTTTCTGTGTATCCTTGGTATTTATAATGTAATCATTACTTTTCCTCTCACCTTGGAGCTTAACTTCAACATCTCACTTGACAATACTCCATCCTTGACTGCTTTTTAAAAATAATATCTGTTCTTAGTTAAGTAGCAACTCAGCTGCTCGAGGACTGCATGGAATATAAGAGACATGTCATATAAGTCTTACATGATTATTTCATCCCTTACTCATACCTAGAAGGCAGTTATAGTTCCCTGCTCACAAATCTTTAATTTTCCAAATGAAACATTTTCTCAGCAGGTTGCTATTTGAATATTTTCAACTTTTAATCAATTAGCTCTTTAATTCAAGAACTCTTACATGATCGTCTTTAATTAATGCACAAAGATTCTAGGGTATGCACGGTAAATCAGTTAATTCACTAACAATACTAAATATTAATACCACACTGGATAGGAAAATAGTCAACAAGATGTTTCAGTTATGTTTCTTTAAATTAGTAAAACAACTGGCATCTGATCATTCAGATACCAAAATAGTCCAGAGTTTATCCAATACAAGCTTCCAATTAAAATAAAAGAGAGTTCAGTTAGTCTAAACAAGAGGCATATAAACTTGAAAAACTAGATTTTAAAGTTTAAAACAGTAGGTTTTATTTTAATATTTCATATTTACTTGTATAAAGAAATTTAATATAGAATGCATAAGATTCTTAGTATTCGAAAGAATACTGTTTCTTTTTTAATTAAAGACCTTTCAATCAATGTTACATGGTTTGTTTTCATTGTTCTTTCAAATCATTTTTTGCCTTCTACTCCTCTTGGCTTTCTGTGTATCCTTAGTATTTATAATGTAATCATTACTTTTCCTCTCACCTTAGAGCTTAATCTCAACATCTCACTTGACAGTACTCCATCCCTGACTGCTTTTTAAAAAACATATACCAAAACCCTACTACATATCCAAGCACTAAGGTGCAAAAATGAAAAATTAAGAGCTCCACCCTGAAGCAGATTTATATATATATATATTTATAGATTTCAGAGAGAGGAAAGGAGAGGGAAAGAGAGAGAGAGAGAAACATCAATGATGAGAGAATCATTGATGGGCTGCCTCCTGCACACCCCCAACTGGGGATCAAGCCCACAACCCGGGCATGTGCCCTGACCGGATATCGAACCCTGATCACCTGGATCCTAGGTTGATGCTCAACCGCTGAGCCACACCCGGGCGGGCTGAAGCAGATCTTGATGACAGTGATCCATCCTTCCTTCCCATCCCTTAGGCATCCAACACCGTGTGGACTAACCCTTTAATTTACTGACCCAACTCCATCTGCTTTTATCTCTTTATACAAATTATTTAATTCCAATGACACACTGGATCTTCCTCAAGGATCTTTCTTACCTTAGCATCCTTATGCTATAAGTCCATTTTTAAAGGAAACAAAATAACTCCAATAAATGAGCAATGACATGCTATCTGAGCCAGCTTAAACAACTCCCCTCTACTCAGTAAGCAGGTTTCTGATTAATACCAAGTCAGAGGGGATCTCAACAGGGAATCATTAAGAAGAATGAAAAAAAACAGAGGACTCCAAGTCAATGACCAAGTAGATGCTCTCTCACTGGCACTTCTTCATGTGGGCCTGAGACATCCACTGAGCTGACTCTAGAGACAAAGAGCAACACAGCAGTTATATCGCAGCACAAACTAGTCCAATGTCTGCTCTCCCAGCCACTTCCCATATAAGCCTTTCCTGGTTTCCAACAGCACAACCATGAGTGTCTGGTGTTACAGGGAAAATTAGAAGAAGGCATCTGCCCAAGCGATTCATTACAAAGACTCACTCAAGTGACAGGAGAATGGGGAAACCTCTGAAGATGCTGTCCCGGGGGAGCACTTACGGAATGGGTGCTAACCCTGGCCCGTTTTCTCCAAGTCTGTGCAGGTAGGCGTCACAGACTGGGGGTCTATTCCAGGGCTCACCACAGCTTATATAACTTACACAACTTCTCTTCAATAAATATTTAAGTATGAAGGAGTGCAGGTGTTTAAAATTTTAAAGACGACCTTTAGACATCAACCTTAATATTTACATTCCACAGAAGTCATCACATGTTTAATACCTTGGGGAAGAGTACACAGCAACCATTTCAAAACGGAAAGAAGCAAATATGTACAAAACCTAGGATATTTCTCATAAGAGCATAAAAAGGGAATCTGGAATTTCACACACGGGCTAAATGAACTATTCTTTCACTCACGTGCTTCACATTTTTATGCACCTTTTCCAAGTACACCCCGCAAGCTGCGGAACCCTGCTGGCAAAATGCTTTTCTCCAGGGATAACTTTTTCTAACTTGACAGAAGCAATGCCCTGAATTTAAAGCAGTTTTTCTTTCTCATCATAACAGTGCAGTGACCTCTATGCAAAATATAATGAAAAATGCAAGTCGATGCTAGAAAGTAGAAAATGAAACTTGGGTTTATATCTACAAAGATGTCAGATCTGTAACTTTAGAGTTCACACAGCTGAAACAAAGAAAATATAAAATAATGCTATTCATGTAGAAACCGCTCCTGATGGTGATACCTCCCAAGGGAGACCCAGATGCTACTTGGAAACCAATTCTGACTACAAGCCTTCTTCACAAACTTCCTATTATTGTCAAAACAGATTTATAGAAATGCTGGTGGTGTCAAAATAAGGTAAAAATTACTGGTACATATACTCTACTTGCTAATACATTGCACTAACATTTGCAACCCACAGTAAATCCAGGAATTATTTAAATGAAAAGGGCATTAGACTGAGATTCAGAAAGAACAAGTCCAGTCTCATCTGTTAAATTCATGGACACTATTCTATAAATACTTACTGATCTGACTAAAAGCTGTATGGCCATGCATAGGAGGTCTCAAGATCATTATTTCTTCTTCATAAAACTAACTGATGTAGCAATAAGGAGTGCTCAGTGGTTGGCGTCATGATCCAAGATGTAGCAAGGAAGCACTGTGTCCCTGTCTCCAAGATTGTGAATGGTTGCCTGTAAAAGCTAAAAATAACTACCTGGGACTTAAACCATGGCTATTTTTCAGTATGCCCACATCTCTAAAGTACCCGTAAAGCACTGAAAAAGAGGTAGTGACATAAAGAAAATGTGCCTAAAAGTATACTCTATTATTCTTTGGGATTTTTTTCCACTCCTTTTATTTGGGGTGAAGGGCGGGATAACTAGGTAGAAGGAACGGTGATTATATACGTCAGATATCTAAAAATGCAAAGGTTGTCTTTAATCATATTGAATTCTATTCACTCTAAAACTATATTAAGATTTCATTAACTTTCAATTCTGTGCTCCGCTCCATATTGCATTTTCATGCCTACACACCGCACCATCCTTCAAAGGAAGCTTTTAAAACATGTTACACCCAGCCTCATTTCAGAAATGATTTTTAAGGTGGATAGTAAAATACGTACAACCTAGCAAGATAAAAATTCAAATAGTTGGATGGGATATTTGTTAAACATGGCAGATTAACCACTCAGACCTTTTCTCTCCTCTCCCTCTCAAAACTCAGGCTAGTAAACGAATTAAAAGGATGTAAATGCACAGGGACAAAGGGAAAGTTAGAGCGGAGAAAGCTGCTGGTCAAGTGCCTGTTAGGAAGGTATCAATGAGACGTCAGCCAATTCGTGCACAAAACTCAGACAGGCCAGGTAAACCAAGGACAGAGACAATGAGGAGAACTGAAAACGTGAAAGTTGAGTGAAGTCTCCCTGTGGAGCAACTGAAACCCTGCAGGCCTCCACCCCTACCCAATGCAAGCAGGTTATTCCCTGGAGAATCTGACCTGTAGAGGCTTGAAGATCAGTTATCTAGAAAAAGTGGGCGCAGAATCAGGGATCAACACAGAAGGGCTGAGTGAAAATTTGCTAACTGAAAAACACTAGGACCCTCAGATCTACTCCTTCAATCTGCTCCACATACAGGGCTTAATTTCTCCAACCAAGAGGGTAGAAGAATCTTCTCTGGAAAAACTAAACCTTTCTAAGAAAAAAGGCTTCCCATACTGACATTTGTGAGTCCCATGCTGAAGCAGTTTGCTTACCACTTCATCACCATACAGCCAAACGACCTGCCCATGAGCCTTCCACGGGCAGGTGCTCCTCAACATGTCAAGACTCGCTCTTGGGGATGAAAACCATAACTTCAGTAACAGCCTCCTACATATAAGAGCAGCATACAAAAATAAACAGGAAAAAACAGCCTGAATGTAACACAGACATTGCACAGAAGAATATGTTAAGGTAAGGAGAAACTTTTATTTTTTAGAAGAACTATGTTTAATGTTCCCTACAGGATAAGAATTTAAACACAGACAAAACAAATAGAGCCTATAATTAATATTGTCTGAGAAAGAAGATATCACGTATATAAAATAAGAACCAGGATGCTATGGGGGGGAAAAAAAAAAATCAATCACCAAGAAAGAGATCTCTAACATTAAAAATATAATCAGCAAATAAAAATTTAAAGCAAGGAGTTGGTAAAACTAAGTCAAAGAAATCCCTTGGAAAACAGAAACAAAAAACTGAAGGATGGAAAACCCAAGTAAACAAATAAAAGGATTAGACTACCAATTCCATAACCCAGTAGATCCAAAGTCTAACAGGGATTCCATAAAGTACAGGGAAAATTGAAGAGAGGTGACTAGCAAAGTAATGAAAACCAGAAAAATTTCCAAACAAAACACAAGTCTCCAGATTCATCCCATAACCAATTAAATGGCAAGGAGTTCTTGAAATATAAAATGAAACCTAGAGGACAATATATAGCAATGATTTTTAAATTCTGTAGGGAAAAAATTATTTCCAACATAAAATTCTACACCCAACCAAACCATTCGAGTGCGAGAACAAAATAATGGCAGCTTCGGCCATGAAAGGAACAAAATTTCAGCATCCAGCGCAGGGCATGCAACCCACCATGACGAAGCACCGAAGGAAGTCCCAGGATAACTGGAGGCTCTTCAGGCCTAAGGAGTAAGTGTGGAGCTGGAAAAGTGGGAGCTGTGAGGACCCCAAATCTTTTCATCAATTAAAATATCGTCAGCACATGTGGAAGGGGGACAAGGGGTGGGGCCACTGGAAAATTAAATAGGCAACAAATGTTCATTATTAACTCAAGCTGAAACAAATAAAGTCATACAAGAATGGCAACTTAGCATACTACACCACTCTACTGGATAGTGAATACTGAGTATATAGTCTTCATAATGAAAATATACACTACTGATTTAAATAAGAATTGTGACATATTCTGCTGAGGAACACCAAAAAAGAGTTCACTGTCACTATCCACATAGATTAAAACAAGTAGAGGAAGAAACATGGGAAACACAAAACTGCTGTTTTATTACAATCATCCATTTAGTACAACCTGACATTTTAATGCTCTGTGTATGTATTAGATTTTTAAAGTAATTTAAAAATAAATTGATGAGACGGAGGAGAAAATGGAAAGTTGTTCAATAAACACAGAGTCTCCACTTTGCAAGATAGAAACATTCTAGAGATCGGCTGCACAACAATGTGAGTTTAGTTAACATAACTGAACTGGACACTTAGAAATGGTTAAGATGGTAAAGTTTATGTCATGTGCTTTTTACCACAATTGAAAAGAAAAATAAAAATAAGTGCATGAGAAAATTAAGTCAAAGGAAAAGCATTTCACTTTTGCTAAACAACAAATCTGACTAAGCCTTTTAGTAGCCGTGATAAGTGACATGACAGTGTTTATAAAGATTTTTTAAGCCCTGGCTGGGTAGCTCAGTTGCTTAGAGCATCACCCCAATACACCGAGGTTGTGGGTTCAATCCCCAGTAAGGGCACATAACAAGGACTAACCAACAATTACATAAATAAGTGGAAGAACAAATCCGTTTCTTGTTCATTCTTTCTCCCCCTTCCTCCCTCTCTCTACAAAAAAAAAAAAAAAAATAGAATTAAAATAAAAATCAATTAATAAAAAGATTTTTTATAATAAAGCCATAGACTCATAAACCCCAAAAGAATTGTAACTAATCCTGATATAGGAAACAAGGACATTTTGTGGCAAGGATTCTCCTAAGATGATACTATATAATTAAAGAATATCCCTTCTTAGCAAATACAGCAAATATTTCATTTACATTGCGAAATATATTTTTAATATATAATATCTATTTTGAGATAAATAAAAAGGTATCGAATGCTTAATAAGTTTCTGCAAACCCTGGCCTCTCTTGGTTTGGGAGGTGAGGATAGTCACAGTGCCAAGCAGTCCTGGGGCAGGAGGCAGAAGACAGGAGGAAGGGCCCAATCTCCACCCCCAGCACAGTCCAGCGGGCAGAGCCCTCATACATAACAATGTGGTAGTCCAGGTCATTAGTCTACTGATGGGTAAAAGACTAAATTTGGCATATGAAAAGCTGTTGGCTCTTTAGGAGTGTTAATGTACAATGTGCCAAAGCAGAGGTTGAATGAAAGTCAATGTCTAAAAATTGAAAATCCCTTCCAGACTAATTTTCCTGCATGGCTTGTAAGTTAGTTTTTGAATTACTATAAAAACAGAATTCCAAGTATACTTGAGCAATTGTGGAATCATTTTGGAATAAACACATGGCTACTGAATGTAGATAATTCTTGAAAGATAAATCTCTGAAAAATAGATGTGTAATGAAATGTTTGGGTATATTTGTCTAAAATCCAAGCCAACAAAAGAAGATACAATCTCTAATTATAGAAAAGGAAATGTTAGATGGAACAATGACATAAGGAAGTGAGCCAGAAATACAAGTTCCTAAGCATTTGCAATCAATTGTATCCTTAAAACAATTCCATATTTAAATGCATATATTTCTCAAATTGGAGCACATGATAGCTAATTTTCCTTTACTTTGTATTCCTTTAAGTATAACACACATGTGCTATGGGATTATATGTAGAAACCTGCACCTTTCCCCTCAAACTCAACACATCTGAAACAAAACTGCTGACCTTCTGCCCCACAACAATCCTGAAACAGACTCCTCCAACAGTCTTCCCACATGTCAGTTCACGATAATTCCGTCATTCTAGTTATTCAGACCCAAAGCCTTGATGAGTCTAATTTGATACCCAAGCAGTTAGCAAATCCTGTTGACTCTACCTTCAAAGGAAATCAGGACTCCAACCACTTGTTAGTATCTTCACAGCAGCCACCCTCCTTGGATGGTGGCCTGATCCAGCAACATCGTATGGACTACAGGAGCCTCTCAACTGGTGCCCCACGCCTCCTACTGTCTAGTCTCAGGACAGCTAATGGAGCAATTCTTTAAAAATGGAAGCCAAATAACCTTACTCTGCTCAAAAACGTCCAATGGTTTTCATTTCATTAAGAGTAAATCAATTTTACAGCAGCCTAAAAGGCCCTATAAAATGCTGCTTATGTTCCTGACCTCATTCCTACTACTCTGCCCTTTGTTGACTCTGTTCCACCCACATCTTTTGTTCTCCCACCTAAAATACACTTCCCCCATGCAGCCACGTGGCTCACTCCCTCATGGATTCCAGGTCTGCTCAAAAGTCACAGCTTCTGTGAACAGAAATAGGATGGTTCTGACCACTCTATTTAAAATTACAAGTTTTCCTGTGCACGCCCCCGACTGGGGATCGCGCCCGCAACCCGGGCATGTGCCCTGACCGGGAATCAAACCCCGATCGCCTGGATCCTGGGTCGACGCTCAACCGCTGAGCCACGCCAGGCTAGGCTACAGTAGAATTTTTAAAAAATATTTTCAAATAATTATTACCATGAACAAAACATAAAATAAAAAATCTAAGACTTAAATCTAAGTTGAGCATTGAAAGACGCATGGGCACATTTATAATTAAACTTACAGGCTTTTTCCGTTTTTGTTTTTTATTTGCTTACCTTCTAAAGTAATCTCTGTCAAAATAAGTCTTTACAAGTATTTACTCAAATGCATCTTTTTTTTTAATGTTTTCTATTGATTTCAGAGAGAGGAAGGGAGAGGGAGAGAGAGACAGAAGCATCAATGATGAGAGAGAATCATTAATCGGCTGCCTCCTGCACACACACACACACACACACACACACACACACACACGGGGACTGAGTCTGCAACCCAGGCATGTGCCCTGACCGGGAATCAAACCAGGATCTCCTGGATGATAGGTCGACCCTCAACCACTGAGCCACGCTGAACAGGCAATGCATCTTTTTTATGCTCTTAAAAATACCTAGATGCAAACATGATTCTCTTACAACCTAGTAAAAATTCTATACATTTGCCATGTATCATTTTTTTTAATTCCATGTTCATTTCATTTTAAAGTAATGTATGCGGTTGCTACTAAAATGACACACAGCTAAAGGATCCTTTATTCTGTAGCTAGAGAACGCCATCTGGCTCAATGTAAGAGAAACCACATTATCACACTGAATAGTTATAAATGAAGTATTTAGTATTTCCAAAAGAATTTCTTTCTAAGATAAGATAAATTAAGTTGCAGTGTTTTATTTAATTCACTTAATAAACACTTTCTAAATAAAATTACAGACATAGCTAAGGAAGTTAATAATAATATAAAGAATATAAAGAATAAGAATACCAGGTAGTTCTAAGCATTTTACATGAAATGACATATTTCCTCTGTACAGCAATCCTTTGAGGTAGGTAGGTACTATTTTTATTCCCATTTTACAAGTGGGGAAACTAGAGCACTGAAAAAAATAAGGAAACCTAGTAGATCCAGAATTTAAATTGAAACACACCCTATCTGGAGCCAGGAGCTCTTGCTCCGGAGCCCACACAATTAAGTGTTACACTATCTGCTTCTTCTAAGAAAGCAAATAGCAAGCAGACCCACCCTGCATGCCTTTCAGAGCATTAAATACGGGTGAGATGTGCCTTAGAGGGTTTACAGTCTAAAGATGTGGGCCCTTGATTTTGGTGGTACATCACTTCATTAACAATTAAGATTCTCAGTGCAAATGATCAGATTCTTCTAATGAAGTTGCATATGTATCCATAAAAAAGTATATTAACTTTAGAAATTTTAAATAAAAACTAAAAATGTAGATTCGAGCATCAATAAAGCAGTTAGACTACATGGGTCTCTCACATCAATCACAAATTCTAAAGTTCTATAAAAATTTTCCCAAAAAAGACCAAAAGTTTCTCTTCTTATTGGATCATCAAAGAATGATTCCCGAGTAATATGCAATTTATTAGGAACTTCCAAATTCTTCCATCCATTCAGCAATGATTAAGTGCCTAAAACCAACCTAGGGAGGGATCCAAACATAGGTAAGATGTATTTCATGTCTTCGCCCAGCCAGCGTGGCTCAGCGGTTGAGCATCGACCTAGGATCCAGGAGATTGTGGTTCGATTCCTGGTCAGGGCACATGCCCGGGTTGTGGGCTCGATCCCCAGTGAGGGGTGTGCAGGAGGCAGCCAATCAATGACTCTCTCATCATTGATGTTTCTCTCTCTTTCCCTCTCCCTTCCTCTCTCTAAAATCAATAAAGATACATTTTTTTAAAAAATAATAATAAAAAAAAGATATATTTCATGTCTTCAAAGAAATTGGAGCAAATTCCATCGGTTTTCCAATATTATTTTGAGGGGGGTGAAGGGAGGTGGAGGAGAGTATAGGAGGGATAAATGGTGACAGATAGAGACTTGACTTGGGTGGTGAACACACAGTGCACGGTACAAATGATGTGCTGTGAAATTGTGCACCTGAAACCTGTTTAATTTTGTTAACCAGTCTCACCCTAATAAATTCAATAAAAAAGGGGGGAAGAAAGCAAATATTACTTCGAGGTAAAAAATTTCCTAAGTTATGAAAACTCAATTTATGAACACTGAATATACAAAAGCAGTCTGTCCCCAACAACCATGAATTGCTAATCTTCCAACAGGCTTCTAGTCAGCAACTAAACTACTTTGGGTTAACAGTTCCCCCTGAGGGCCAGTCTGGGAAGGAAGATCTGAAATGGGAAAATGCCTTCAGTATTTCTCTAACTCAAAAGAGTCCAAGGACTCACAGACCTCAGCTCACTTAAACATTTATTTTCATTCCTGCACTTTAATCCCTTTCTTCCATTCTCCATCACTCTTGCTCAACAACTCAAAGAGATTCTCTACCCACACCCAACCTCCCTAAACATCCCTTCAGTTCATATTCAAAACAACAAATGACCCCTAGGATAACAAAAATAAAGGCAGTTTTTAATCTGTACAGCACAAATTTTTATGAACCATAGATTTGATGTTAAATTAGTCATTAAAACCAGAACCATCATCTTCTATGGCTCCTGAAAGGAACCACAAGTTCCGTTAAGAACTTGCCCTGGCCTGGTAGCTCAGTTGGTTAGAGCGTCATCCAGATACACCAAGGTTTTGGGTTCCATCCCCTGACAGGAAACATGAAAGAATCAACCAGTGAATGAATAAATAAGCAGAACAACAAATCAATGTTTCTCTCTCTGTGTGTCTCTCTCCCTCTCTCTCACAAATTCATTAATAAATGACATTTTTAAAAAAGAACTCCATAGTCTCATATACATTTTCAACCACACTTAGCCATATCTGTGTCTCCTGAAGATCAAGATAATTATATAAATGACTCCAATATTCGTATTAGCACTGCATTGTAACTGCATGCTTAACCTGTCTGAACACGGGCACTTAGGGTAGAAGAATGTGAGAGCAGAACTCCAGCTCCACAAAGGTGAACACCACTGAGACTCCTCCGTCTTGTTTATTTATGGCTGCAAGCCCTGAACACAGCGTCTGGTAGATTCTTAGGAGCACAGTCACTTTGGTGGGAGGGATGGAAGAAAGGAGACAGGGATGAAGTCAGGACAAGAGGGAAAGAGAGAGGGAATGATTCTGCAAATTCATTATGGCATATGGGTTGGTGGTGTCACGTAATCACATCGTAAACACTGTTTCTACACATGAATGCTATTTGAAATTGTCTCTGACATCAGCACTAACTGCACCAATGATTTTAACGCCTGCTTATCTCAGAAATCCTGTCTTGGGACACTCTCCCACTGGGTCACTTTGTATGGCAGTTTTTATTACAATAACACATTTTCAATATATATTGTTAACTTACACCTGTATTGTGTTTTCTAGTTTACTTTTGCAAGAATTGATTAACCATAGGTTTTTTTGTTAATAGCTATTACTGTCATTGCCTATAAATTACTGACTTGGTACTTTAACATGCACGATTATTATGTCATTTTCACATGCTATGTAAACAATGAAAAATATTTTTCTATAAAATATAAATTATTAAGCAGGTTTTTAACTAAGTGGTTTAATGATACTGACATACAGGGAAAGCTAATTATGACCTAAGTGAAAAAGATTACATCTTCAGGTTGTTAGATTTTTTAATGTGATCACAAAATAACATGCTATTTCGATTTATATTTCCATTTCTTATTTATTTTCTTAGGCATCGTCACCAATTTCCATTAGAAATCTGTATTCACTGGTCTATGATCCCAGGTGTCTAAACCAAATACTGAACATCCGTAGGAAATCTGTGAAGCAATAATTCTTTTATTCTTTTTTAAAATTTATTGATTTGAGTCAAGAAGAGAGCGAGAGAGAGAGAGAGAGAGAGAGAGAGAGAGAGAGAGAGAGAGAGATCCATTTGTTGTTCCACTTATTTATGCACTCATTGGTTGTTTACGTGCCCTGACCTGAGATCAATCCCACAATGTTGGCATACCGGGACGATGCCCTATTCAACTGAGCTACCCAGCCAGGGCAGCAATAATTTTCTTCAGTTCATTTCAGATGCAGGAAAGGGTCATAGGAATGTGCTGGACATGTCCATTCTGACTGCTCTGTGATTACCGAGATCCAACCTGGATTTCTTGAAGTTCCTTCCTAATACTTTCCCCTTATAGCCTGAGCTTTTTAACTTTATACTTTGTCATTCTAATACTGTTGGTATTGATTTAGGTGACACTGAGAAAAAAGAAGTCATAATTCTAAATCACATTTCTGGGCTGTCAAACCTGATGACTTAAATCAAGTATTCACTGGCTTTCCTGTCCTTTGGCAGTGATTGCTTTTGGCTACAGCAACAGTTCCTGTTTGTGTTAGATCATCAGCAAAAGGTGAATAATTTCACAATTTCATCAGAGTATCTCAGAAATTGCTTTTGTAATTCAAGATAAGTTTCTTCATGACTAATAATGCCTTTCTCTTTCCTTTCAGATTCCTTTGGGAAAAGTTCATTATGTTTTAAAGGTAAAATGCTGGGTTTTTTTAATTTATTTTTATTTTAAATTTATCTTTATTGTTGAAAGTATTACAAATGTCCGCTTTTCCCCCCATTGATCCCCTCCATCCTGTACCCGTCCCCCCAGGCCTTCACCCCACTATTGTCTGTGTCCATGGGTTATGCATATATGAAAATGCTATGTTTTAAATAACTGCCTAAATCCTTCTTTTGGAGTTGGGTGGGAGTGTTACCCAAAGTAACACAGGTAAAAAACCTGCCTGGTTATCAAGACACCCCAAAAACATAGTCTACTGCTTCCCCACCCCAATACACATTTAGTGATTAATGTGCCTCTAAATCAGTTCTTGCCCTTATACCTCACGATTACTTCTACTTTCAGTACCTCCCCTCCCATCTTTTACGCTTACCCCAAAAGCCCCCCTTTTCCACTTTCTACCCAAACCCTGCTCACCCTTCAGAACTCAATTTAAATCCCACCTCCTAAGTAAAGCCTTTTTTTGTTCACAATTCTTATTTTAAGGGAGGCTACCTCAACCCAAAAGTCCAGTAGCCCAGAGCTACTTCTTACCCAGCCTGACTTTCAGACCAGCTCTAAACAAGCCCTTAATACTGGTTGATGAATGTAACAGACCCATGCTGAAGATCAATTTTTAGGTTTAAAGAAAAAACAAAACACATTTCAGTACTCTAGCTATCTCTTAAATCTTCCTACATCTCATGTTTACATGGGGTTTGCCCAGATCATGAATTAAAAAGTGAAATCCCTTTAAAGATTGCAATTCTTCCTAATTTCGTTTCAAAGTTCAATGCCATACTAATCAAAATTTCAACAGGAAATGTTTTCAATTTTGTAAAAGATATTTTAATGATTATTGGAAGACCAAATATGTGAAAAACATATTATTGTGCTTCAATAATTAAAAGAGTGGCACTGAGGAAAGGGAAGGGCTCTTGCTTACATATGTCAATGTGGAGGGGGAAATCATCATTTTGCAACCACTACAAAGAATGACTGATGGATGCTAAGTCTAGGGGGGATATTTTGATGAGGAGCAAGATATCTGCATGGAAATGTCTCCCCACATATTGCCTGTGAGTAGGATGGGGAAAAATAGTATACAGAAATCAGCTAACACCTTGACTAGATGATAGAAATCAACATCAAAGCTGAGGAGCAGATGGACGTCATGTGCCTCCAGATGTGAGACTCTGAGGATACAACATTAGTGATGAAATACTCTGGCAGGGAACACTGAACCTGGATCTAAACGAGAGGAAATATCACACAACAGGAGCAACACTCCATTAAACACACACACACACACACACACACAAAAGAAACCATACCCTATATTTTAAAATGTTGATGTCATAAAATAGAGAAGTCTGAAGAACTGTTTCAGATTAAAGGAGACTAAAAAGACATGACAACTAAATGCAATGTGTGATCCTAGGCTTGGTTTTTCACTAGGAGGGGAAAAAATGCCATAAAAATACATTATTAGATCAATTGACAAAATTGGAAAACAGACCACAGATTAGAAAAAAAGTATTGTGTCAATGCAAAATACACTGAAGTTAATAACTGCACTGGGGGAATGTAAGAGAATATCTTTATTCTTAGGAAATATGTGTTATCTTATATGCAACTTACTCTCAAATACTTCAGAAAAAGATTGTGTGTCTGCAAGAGAGAGATTGTATATCTATATGCATATCTACACACATTAGATACATGACAGAAAGAGCAAATAACAAAGCAAATGGGAGAAGATATTTTAATGTTCTTTGTACTATTCTTACAATGTTTTTGTAGGTGTAAATTATTTCCAAAATAAACAGTTTTTTTAAAAAAAATTTGGAGAAAAAAAAAGTTTTAAATTGTGTTTAACTGGCTTCTACCGTAAAAGAAAAGCCTTCTTTTAGATATTTATACATTCTCCCTAAAGGTTTTTTAGGTTATTATTGTTTTCTAGATATTTTCTTACTAGATAGTGAAAATGTAAACTTTAATATTTGGGACTGTGACTGGACTATTAAAAATAAAAAGGAAAAAGGCTCATACATAATCTCAGTGCACAAACAGATACAAGTAAGTGAATGTAGGCGGTAAAGCAATAATCTACTCTAATGGATGTCACAACTAAATGGACAAAGCAAAATGTCATTTAAAGCAGTGATTGACCAAAAAAGTATAATACATGCCTTAAACATTTTATTTAACTTAATCCTTATAAATGGACATTCACTCAATTATCTTTTGAAATACAGTGAAGGATTTTTCTTTAAGATGATCAGGAATTCAGTCTTTTGCCCCCCACATTAACCATAACCATAAAGCATCATCTATAAATCCTAGTATTGAGTTTCATAAAGGGAAGATTAAAGACACTTGGGCTAAAGTCTTCTACATTTGTACAATCCTTAGAGCTGTCTCCGCTACACTCAAGTCAGCCGGAAAAACGGGGAGGGGCGCCAGAGCATGCCTGTACCCTTCCGATGCGTTTCACTTACTTTTCACAGAAACAACCATTCTTTCTTTCTACACTTATATTTTTCCACTTATTGTTAACTGTATTATATTACTAGAAACACAAGGACAATTAGCAAAAATATGCAGTTTGACCAATGCGAGCGCCAGTGCGCGGGTATCCCGGACAGGAGCTGAACACTGCCGGTGGGCACATTCTCAGGACAAATGGACAGTGTGCACCTGTTAATCCACGAGTCTATGAAGAGGAGATCGGTACGGAAATGTCTGGTAGATACACAAATGGAGCCACCTCTACCAAGTATGTAATGAAAATATTTGTCTCGAACAAGTGAACGAAGCATTTCATGAATACCTCTTAGTTTGCCAGAAGTGCGCAGGAATCAGAGTGACATTTGATCAAGACTGCAGGCAAGCAGGCTCAACGGAAGAGCCTCCTTGTTTTCTTTTTTTTTATTTTTTTTTATTTATTTATTTATTTTATCTTTTCTTTTTTTAAATATATCTTTATTGTTGAAAGAATTATGGGTGTCCCCTTTTCTCCCCATTTCCCTGTTTTCTTACAGACCATCAATATGAGAGAACAAAAAGGTCTGGTGCTGAATAATAAACAATAGTTTAAAATTCATGCCCCAAGTAGTCAAGTCTTATAAAGTATCTCCTAAAAAAACAACCATACAAATAAAAAAAGAATAAAAAGAGCATAGGATAGAGGGGAGTAAAACCCCTGACTCTGACACTCTCTTATAAGATAAATCCAAGCATCCATACTTTCAAGCATGTGCACTGCTCCCAAATGCAGGAGTTCATCTCTTTGTAGAATCCATAAATGAGCCTTTAATTTTCCAACAGAGTTTGGGGGAAAGGTGTTAACTGTGTACATAGTTATATTCTCAAACACACCCATGCATGGATGAAATCTGTTTTGCCCACAAAGTTTTAAACTCTTAAAAATGAATTATTCAGTCATCTAATTTGAGATACCAATTGTGTCTCCAGAAATATATTCCAATAAAATAATAAATGTCAGGGTACCCGGAGCTAACTTCTGTCACACATACCTCTTCTCCACCCTCAAGGACTCAAAGGAACAAAAGCGTCCAAACACTCCAGCATCTGATCTAAATCCCTATATATTACGCACATCTGATATGTGGTGATGAGACATGCAACTTAAGGCACTGTCTTATTATGAACAGCCTACACAGGGAATTTGATTAATATGCCCAATAGATTTCCAACACAGAACAGTGTGTTTGAGAGCAAGACAAATAGAAACTCATTCTGTCTGACCCCAGGGTCTCATCTGGCTGCTTCTACACTGTGATTTTAAATTTATTATTCATTCTATACTTTACTTTTACAATCAATGAAGAATGGGTGCTCCTCTATCCACATGATTTCATAGATAAATTTAATTATATTAAATAACATGTGACAGTCTAAGAGGACAAATAAACTTCATTTTTTAATCAGGCATTAGGAAATGTCTAATGATGGAAAAAAACTCGAGTTCAGCTCAAAGAGGCTGTCATAAAATCCAAGGATGATATAAACTGATGTCCTCCTAATGTCATTAGTCAAGTTAATATTTCACAATATGCCTGGCTGGGCGTGGCTCAGTGGTTGAGCATCGACCTAGGATCCAGGCGATCGGGGTTTGATTCCCAGTCAGGGCACATGCCCGGGTTGAGGGCTCGATCCCCAGTCGGGGGCATGCAGGAGGCAGCCAATCAATGACTCTCTCATCATTGGTGTTTCTATCTCTCTCTCTCCCTCTCCCTTCCTCTCTCTGAAATCAATACAGATATATTTATATATATATATATATATATATATATATTTCACAACATAAAGAAATTCACATGCTACACAAGATGGCACTTTCTTATTTATTCCTCAAATTATATATATTTTGTGTGTGTAGTATATATACACAAAGCATATATGTATGCATATATACATATACAAAATATATGTAAATATATGTGTAAATATATATAAATGAATGTATACAAAAATATAAACTAAATGTGTATAAATAAAATTTATGCACACACACAAAGGAGATACTAATGCTACAGACCCGTCACATCCAACCACAAAGAATCATTTTTAATCACATCTAAAACGCTAGGAGTAAGATAATGAAGATAATGGCCTCTGAGCGCCACAGCATATTAGTAAGTTGGAGACATCCATCCATAACATTCTGAGGCAGTCCGTCCAGTAGCCTATGGTGACTATGAATCTACAGAGCTAAAGATCATTTAAAAAACTCATTCTTACAAATCAAAGATTCAATGATTTATACAGCAAATCACATAATATAATTGCACTATGCCAACAAAAGTAGATTGATTTAAAAAGAAAGCTATCTCTTCTTAGCCAATAAATCTACTGGGTTCACTTAAGAGCATTTCTTGCACAGTCACAATGTGCATAGTATTTTAAGAGGTTAAAAAACTATTACCAGTTGGATTTTTCTCCGTTCTTTGCAATTTTACCTATAACTCTCTTTTAAAATAAACTGCCTTGGGGACTGGTGTTTCTAGAGGTTCCTGGAAGGAATAAACAATTTAACTAAATATACATTAATTCAGTTTGAGATAATTTCTTTTTTTTCTTATTTATTGATTTTAGAGAGAAAGGAAGGAAGAGAGGGAGATTTGTTGTTCCATTTATTTATAAATTCATTGGTTGAGTCTTACATGTGCCCTGACTGGGGGTCAAACCTGCAACCTTGGTGTATCCAGACAACGCTCTAACTCACTGAGCTACTTGCCCAAGGCTGAGGCAGTTTCCATCAGAAGCCTTTAAAGAGACAATATACTACCTGCCCTAATAAGTCATTAGTATTAGTATAAAGCACAAATAGAATTACTTTGGGTAAATTATCAGAAAAATTTATCTTAAGTAACAAGCTTTAGAATGTTGTATCTGAATATGTAACTGAATTCATTTTGTTATTTCAAATTGCTATCAGTTAATACATTGAAGTTGATCGCACAGTATTATCTCTGAGCTCGGTTTCTTAAGAGCAGTTCCCAACTCTCTTTGCAACTCTTCCTAATACAAATCCTTTGGAAACAATTTAGGTGGATGATTATTCTATTGTTCTTTTTATTTCAAATACAGAAGTCTGTGAGTTCCTTCTTAAACTACTATGTTGTGTTTTTCATCCCCAGCACCTGACACATAACTGGTAGTGCATGTCTGATGAACGACAGAATGAATGAACAAATGAACAATGAACCAATGATTACTTCTGCATTATTATGAAGATGATCAGCCCTCTGGCCTTGTGTAATCCTTTTCCTTTAAATCCCATACCTTAAAAGGAAGAAAAGTGCCCTGGCAGTTTGGCTCAGTTTGGCAGTTAGACCGTGGGCCCTCCGACGGAAGGGTTCCGGGTTCAATTCTAGCCAAGGGCACCTGGGTTGCAGGCTCGATCCCCGGACCCTGGTTGGGGCGTGTGTGGGAGGCAACCAACTGGTGCTTCTGTCTCACTCTCACATGAATGTTTCTCTCTCTCTCCCCCGCCCTCCCATCCCACCCCAGTCCACTCTCTCTGAAGAGCAATGGAAAAAATACCCTCCAGTGAGGATTAAAAATAAAAATGAATGAATGAATGAATGAATGAATGAATGAATGAATGAATGAATGAGAAAGAAAGAAGAAAGAGAAAGAAAAAGAAAGAAAGAAGGAAGGAAGGAAGGAAGGAAGGAAGGAAGGAAGGAAGGAAGGAAGGAAGGAAGGAAGGAAGGAAGGAAGGAAGAAAGAAAGAAAGAAAGAAAGAAAGAAAGAAAGAAAGAAAGAAAGAAAGAAAGAAAGAAAGAAAGAAAGAAAGAAAGAAAGAAAGAAGAGTAACATTATACACTGTGGACTTCTTGTATGTGAATAACAAGTTGCCCTCAAACTGAAGAGGTTAAAAAATGACATTAAAAAGAGAAATTCATCCCATCCTTCAGTTCATTTCGGTCGACAGTGGTGATACAAAATAAATAAGCATGAACACCACCCTCGGGGCATCCATAGTCTAGTGGGAGAGACATAAATATAAGCAAATAATAATACAGGGGGGAACTGTTCCCTTGGTTCTTGCTATCCCTCTCTTCCTCCTAAAGATCTGGGACGCATTTATTCGCTCATGTACCAACTGATGTGACTGTGAAGGCTCTCAGCAAACAGCACCTTGCTTCTACCCCAAGCCCTGGCCAAGGGTGCCAGGCAAACCCTCCACTCTCTCACCTCTGCCAGTCCCTCTGCTCAGCTTTGGAGAACTCACCAAGAGCCTGTCCTCCAACACCATTGCTTCCCTTGATATTCTGAGCTTAAGTGGCTTCCCTTAAAGGCCCTAGAGTCCACACTTCTAAGAGCACTATTCTCCAGCAAAGGCTGCAGCTTTCCTCCATTTCGCTCTTCAAATCAGTTCATAACCAGGGACCAGGCGCTCTGCTCCTAATCATTCAAACTAAACAAATGTTTACACTCATCGCTGAGTCACAGCCTTTCTGGCCCAAGTGTTGACTCTGCCAAAGAGGCGCCTATGTGGTCCAGCTGCTTGGCAGCCACACAGCTGGCACTGTGGGGCATCTTCCTACCCCGCTTCCCTGGAAGCCTAAGGAAACAACGTATCCTGGAGCGAGACACCAACCCACCAACCAGAGAGACCTGACATTCGTAACACTTGCCCCCATCTTCCCTTTCCATAAACAAAGGGATAAAAATCACAAATGTCACTAAAATGGAAAAATCGAGTCATCTTAGGCACCAATCATCAACTTCAGAGGAAACAGGCTTGATTGTATATGCATCAGGGTGCAGATGGTAGACTTCCCAGTCCTATTCACAAGAAAGAACAGCTTCTAAGAAAACAGATTATGTATTCTTCCCCATCACCTCGAAAGCGAAAAGCGAGGTGGTGTTTTCCCCTTTAGGAAATACACAGAAGAGGCCTCAATGAAAGGACTACCCAGCTAGGTTTCTGAACAGAACTGAAACCACGATTTTATAAGCATCACTCTATTTTCTTTAAGCAGACAGCAAACAGCCAACAACACAATAAGACAGTGAGAAATGACTACAGGATTTCAGCGGCATAATTTTAAAACACCTTTGTCTGGAAAAAAGTATAAAATGAGTCTGAAATTGACTATTACAAGCATCTCAAGTTTCACAGTAAGTTTTATAAAAACCCATAAATTTAAGGGGAAATTGGCAGGTAGGTGAATGACAGGAAGTTATATTTCAGGGATCGTTATTTGCAACTCTGACTGTTTAAACAAGATTACAAACCACAGGGTTCGCCTGCTTTTAGAACAATACTCTCTTAGTGGGTATCTGTCTGTGTAGTGTATTCATAAGGCCAAGTGGATCCAGACAGGTCCTTTCCTATTTGCTTCCAAAATAAACAGTGATGTACCACATTTAGAAGTACATCCTAAAATGTTTGCTCAAATTTCAAAATGGCCTACGTCAAAGTAAATAGAAAAGTAACTGCAAAGTTGTACTAGGATATAACATCACTTCTCCTTCTTCAAGATGTTGGGAATTCTGAGCACATAAAAAACCTGATGTACGACTGAATAAAAATAGAAGCGGTGGCAAGCTGGTTTCTTTGCTTTTATTTGTGGCCCTGATCTTTCTCAGCTGAAGAGCCCTGAAACATCTGGGATGATCCTGGAGATGCTGGAACCACCTCCTACCACTCTCCCCTCACTCAGTCTTCTAGCCCCTTCTCCATCACTCCCTCCTCCAAGCACACCAGGGCCTTTGCACAACCTGTCCCCTCTGCCAGCACCTCTCTTCCTCTGACCTACCACCCCTCATGGCCTTCTGGCCATTTTTCCAAAGTCAATTTCTCAAGGAGGCCCTCCTTGACCACTCCAACAAAAATGTAAGCTTCTCCCCAACACTTCCTATCTCCCTTCCATGCTTTATTTCCTTTTCTCCTTAACAATTTTTACTGTCTTACACACCACACAGATGGTGTATTTTGTTTATTGGTGTCCCTTCACTAAAATGTAAGCTCTATAGGGGCAGGGACTTGTGTCTGATTTGCTCACTACTATATTTCCAGGGCCTAAAAGAGTGACAGACATATAGTAGGTGCTCACTAAATATTTTCTGACTGACTGAACATGTCAACATAAAGACTGTTCTTAGATTGGTCTACCAGCTGGCCTTTCTGATGAGCTCTGAAGTTGGCTAATTCCCTTCACAGGATCATTGCCTAGCCAAAAATTCTTGATATACAGCTTCACCTTCCATCCTCTCCTTTCCGAGTTTACGTCTTCCTTCGTGTACTCATTGTTTTAACTCTTACTAAAAATGGCATTTTAGCCCTGGCCGGTGTGGCTCAGTTGGTTGAGCACCATCCCATGCACCAAGAGATCACCAGTTTGATTCCCGGTCAGGGCACATACCCAGGGTGTAGGCTTGATCCCCAGTAGGAGTCCTGCAGGAGGCAGTCAATTGATGTTTCTCTCTCTCATTGATGTTTCTCTCTCTCTCCCTTCCTCTCTCTCTAAAAATCAATAAAAATATATTTTTAAAAAATTTTAATAGCATTTTATTGTGAGCAAAACCTGAACTTGTTTGTGAAAGTAAGCAGGATGCTAAGAAATCAGTAAGTAGAAACAAGGTCGTGGTTGTTTAAAAGTTTTTCTCTCAGTTTTACATGCTTTTGCAATCTGTGAATCATATTATAAGCTCACAGGGAGGTAGTTGGTACTTAACTAATGTAGAAAACAGCTGATTTGTATATCTGTATATATAGAAAAGAATAAATTACACTGGTGCACTGAATCAATTCTATTTCTGAGTGTAATTCAAGAAGGTGCTGTTTATAAGTTAAGCATATAAACCCTTCAACAGAGTCACGGTTCGCTGGTTATTTCATAAAGCACATCCCTTGGATCTATTTCATACACCCAGAATTAACTATTGATACTTTGCTAGGAATGGCCAAATTTATATTTCAAGAAAAAAGTTCTAAATAGTCTATGCCAATATTCATTTGGGGGTTAGAGAAGCTTTATTCAGACCTTAAAAAGCAAAGTATACAAAAGGATGAAAATAGTTAAAAGAAATTTGGAAACAATGAATTAAAGGTCAGATTAGCCATACCAGGTATTAGAATGTGCTATATGCCTACCATAAATAAAATAGCACCGTTTTGGCACAAGAATGTACATACATATAAATGAAAAATAATACTTCGAGGAAAAAAATCCTACTATAAATAAAAGGGTAACATATGGAAAAGAAGGTTGAATGGGCAAGATTTCAGGCTCCTTGATCCTCAAAACCAACCTCAACCCAAAACCATCTCAGTACTAATGAGATCCATGCTATTGATAAGCCTGTATGACTGCCCCCATCATGGCCAAACACCACATAGTAAGAGTGAACTATGCTCAATAAATGGGCTCCTAAAATCGACTGTTGGGGGCGGGACCTACTTAAACCTTCTACACCTTAGGTGAAAGTAAATCCCAGATGGACAGGGCTCTTTCTTCAGAGAGGGCTGTGTTGCCCCCTCCAGGCAGAGAAGGAGAGGTAAGAGGAGTGTCTGGCTTGGTAGCAAAGCCAGGTGGGGATCGCTGGGGAGAGGGCTTGGCCTGTCCCAGGAGGTCTGGAGCTGCCAGTGCGCAGAGAAGGAGGGGATGGTGCTTCC
This sequence comes from Miniopterus natalensis, assembly GCF_054644295.1. Taxonomy (NCBI): domain Eukaryota; kingdom Metazoa; phylum Chordata; class Mammalia; order Chiroptera; family Miniopteridae; genus Miniopterus; species Miniopterus natalensis. The sequence continues at coordinate 57,777,370 of NC_142090.1, read as the reverse complement.
TGGGAGGAGGCAAGTATGTCTCTGTGGTTTCCATTCATCATCCTTTGTAAAATCGCCTACACAAAATGTTTTGGAAAAACATGCTTGCATAAACCATAATTATGCATTTTAGGATATTTTTTAGCCCTCTGAGAATCATCTCTGAGACATCTAAATCTAAAAGTTTACTTTTTTTTTTTACCTTCCCATTTAGAAGAATAATTATGGAAGCAAATTAAGCTGTTGGGGTTATTGTACAGCTCATTTCTCTTCTCACCTTGGACATGTCTACATCTGCAGAAGTTCATCTTTCATGTTCTTCTGGAGGAATTAGTGGCCCCACCTTTCCCAGTAAATCATTTCCGCTATGGCTATGCTGCCTTTACATTGATATGATCTGTTCAAACTAAAACTTCCAATATAAACTCTGATATCCCACCAAGTGATCCCCAGCCATCTCTCTAGTAGCCAAAGGTCCAACTCTACAGTTTCTCATGATCCTACCCAGGAGGACCCATAGACCAATAATTAACACATGGCTTTGTTTGAAAGGCTTTATTTTTCTTCTTGGTATAAATAACCATATTCTTAAAAATACTGTTCCATCTTTGGAAGCACCCCTTGTGTAAGACTCTTTCAAAATTTCCATGCAATTTTATATCCCCCTTCATTATGAACAGTAGACCCTCTCACTGTAGAACTAGGTTTAGTTAAATGCCCATTGTCAAAGAGTATTTCCATGACAAAACATTCATCCCAATGCAATCAGCACAACTGAACACTCTATAAAAGTAGTAAGTGGTGTGTTTATGGACAAATGACTTTTAATTCAGTTTATTAGACCCTTGATATCTATGTAAAAATAAGTTTTAACCTTGCTATAAATTCAGTGGATGTAAGAATATTTAAAAATACATCAATCACAGTATTCCATTATTGTATTATATAGTATTAATCATGAAAGCAAAGTAAGGATGTGTTGCATAATAAATAAAGCCTGAGATTTATAGTTTTAAGATTTATGAAAGATGGATTTGTGGTTATTCACATCCAAATTTTTCTCAGCAGAATGATGTGAATAATTATCATACTGAAGTCAGAAGACTTCTAGAGAAAATTCTGTTAATAGGCACCATCTACTATGTCTGAGCAATGAATTAATCAATTTTAAGAGTTTCTTCCAAATTCTAGAGCTTTTAGTATAATGAAGTAAGCAATTCTCATAACATTTATAAATAAGATAATAATTAGTGTTTAACTTTAAACACTAATTTAGAATTTAAAATGTCATTTTTGTAGTAAAAATATACTGAGAAAACTTATGCAAAAACAACTGTATTAATTGTAATTCTAGGATTGACATTTTAAACTCTAGTTAAATATATGGTTTTAACACTACAAACTTCATTTTCCCACATATTACACTCCATTAGTATCTAAGTTTTCTGTTCAGTAATTAGATAAAAGAATGAAAATATTAGTCCAAAAATAAATATAAAAGCTCAGGAAAAAAGTATCAATAATAAAAATTCAAAGAATTTTTTAAAAATTCTGTGCAACTTGACAGGGTGTGGTAGTTTGTTATATAAACATGATTTATTTCATTCTGTAATCATGTAAGCATGATTTTATTTCATTTTAAAAAAAAAGAAAACAATGAGTGCTTAAAAACAGTGATTATGATGGTAACAACACAAAAAAATCAGTGCCCCAAAATTTAAACTATTTTATATTGTGACAAAAAATCTAGGTTCTCATTCAGTTTTTAAAAATTCAAACTTGAATGTGACCACATCAGTGAAGTCTTCCCTGTAAAGTCTTCCCTGACCCTTCCAGGATGAGGGCATCACTCCCTCTTCTTCTCCAATCACTGGTACCTGCGATGGTACCTAACACACCGATGTCTGTACATTTATTTCCTCTGCTTACTGCCCCTCCCTGCTCCTTGAGGATCACTACCACAGAGCCCCACAGTGTCTGATCGGGGAAGGCGCTATCACTTAGACAAAGTGAAATGACAGAGTGTGAGAACCTCGTCTTTGACAGTGATGTGTATGAGGGAAGAAATTTAAAAACTCCTGAGAATGGAACCAGCGGAAAAGTTCCAGCTCTATAATTTGAACTAAAAGCAGTCTTCTAAATTTTTTATCTACTCCTTAGAAGTAATTACACGGGTTTTGTGTTCTGAAAGGTCAACCAGCATTTAAACGATGGCAAACTGAAATGTCTGTGTATTTATCCAAAGAAACTCAGAACACTAAATCGAAAAGCCATATGCATCCCTATTTCACTGAAGCATTATTTACAATAGCCAAGGTATGGAAGCAACCCAAGTTTCCATCAATAGATGAGTGGATAAAGAATTGGTGCATATATACAATGGAATATGACTCAGCCGTAAAAAAAGAATGAAATCTTGCCATCTGCAACCACATGGATGAACCTAGAGGGTATTATGCTGAGTGAAATGTGTCAAAGAGAGGAAGAGAAATGCCAGATGATTTCACTTACATTTGGAAACTAAAAAATAAAATAAATGAACAAGCCAAACAGAAACAGACCCATAGATACAGAGAACATTTTGATAGTTGCCAGAGGGAGGAGGGTTGGAGGGTTGGAGGGATGGGTGAAAGATGGGTACTATGGATGGTGTCAGATGGGTACTAGATTTATCAGGGTGATCACTTCCTAAACTATATAAATGTCTAATCATAGGGTTGTACACCTGAAACTAATATAATGTTATATGTCAGCTGTTAATTTAAAAATTAAAAAATAAATTAATTTTTTTAAAAAGAAAAAATTCTTCTGGCATCTTAGAATAATTTCCCACTGACCTCTGTATTACATCTGTGTAAAACTTAGACACAACTGTTTATAGCAACATTATTCCTAACAGAAGGTTAGAACAACACAAATTTGCATCAACTGATGAGCAGATAAAAATATAATATATACATATATAATGAAATATTATTCAGCCATAAAAAGGAACGAAGTACTGACGCATGCTACAACATGGAGAAATCTTATAAACACGCTAAGTGAAAGAAGCCAGACACAAAAGGCCACATAACGTAATTGTATGATTCCATTTATATAAAAATATTCAGAATGGGCAAATCCACAGAGACAGAAAGGATATTAGTGACTGCTTAGGGCTGGTGAGGTAGGGGGAGAAAGGTGACAGATAAAGCGTACAAGGTTTCTTTTTCAGTAATGCGATGTTCTAGAACTGACAGAGGCAATGGTTGCACAATTCTGTGGATATAATAACCACCACTGAATTGTATACTTTAAATGGGTGGATTGTATAGTATGTGACTAATACCGCAGTAAAGCCATTACTAAAAAAAAAAAAAAAAAATTGGATTTTCTATATTCTTATTTGCTTCTACATTCACCTCTCTTCACTTTATGCAGATTTCACCTCTCCCAGTCACCTTTCCACACTAGGTCCAAGTAATTCCAGAAGTTGTACTTTCCTCCCACTTCACTTATCCCCCAAAATAAAGTACATTCAATGTAAGGATAACTGACAGCGTATTCTATTCCCAAAGCTCTGGCAAATGGCTCCTGGACAACCAGGGAACAGAATAATTTTCAGCTGAGCATGAACACAGTTGTCTTTTTGTGTCATCCTTGGAGAGCGTGAATATAACGTCAACTTAGTGTTTGCTTTTACCTAACACGAGTAAAGATGCTGAAGGAACTTCTTATTTGTTAGGTAAGTTGCATAACTACTACAGTGGCAAATTCATTAGAAACGATTTCACTGAGCACCAGGAAAGACACAAAGAACTAAGCGGGGTGGGATATACCAATGCTCGCCGGGGAGGGCAGAGACTTACCCTTCCTCCCACAATGCCAGCAGCTGCCCCCTATTCAGCCACCCCAAATAGCATACAGAATAAAAATATATATATGGGCTTGCTATCCAAATGAAACTTCAAGGCAAGTCTTGACTGGCACACAAACAGCCTATTCTATGTAAAGATTTTCAGTGCCCACCACTGGAAAGGACCAAGCACTGGCATCAATTGTTCTTTGAGAAAAAAATTTAACTTTTCTTTATTTTGTCTGCTTACACCTTAACACTTTCACACTCTTGATAATCTTACTCAAAGCTACAGTGGAGCCTATATAATCTTCTTATTGTGGAGTTTGCAGAAGGAAGAAGATGGTGGCTCAGTGAAGATTTTTTTTTAACAAAATAAACAATTTCCTGAGAGTTAGGGGGGGAGCTGATCTGTGACTTCTAATAATTGCTTATCTCAAATTCAGTATGCTGGCAATTCTGAATGCTGGGATTAGGTGTGCTGACCATCTCGGTGAGGGCCACAGCTCCTCGCCTAATTGAACAGGCACGGGGCACACCATCTGGATGAAGAATGGCAGCCATCCAGCCATTGCAGTGGGTGTGGGTACCAAACTCCGAATGATGGAAGCATCCAGCTGGCAATTTGCTAAACAAAAGGCTCATCCACATAAAACCCTCCCTTGTTCTTTATTTTTTCCTCAAGAATTTTACTGCAAGTCTCACTAGCTTTTCTTCTTAAGAAATATGTTCTTTCTTAAACACAATACCCTTGTTTGGAGAAAATATAAAGTAGCAGAAAGACTGCAACAAGGGTAAAGAAACCAAAATTATAGTTCAAGCCCTGTTGTGTGAATTTGGGTACATTCTCTAGCCTATATGGGCTATAATTTTTTTTCTTTGTAAAATGAATGAGTTGAATGAAATGATCCCAAGTTCCATAGGGTTAGATTAACCTGAAGCACAATGTACACTGGGCCTTTATTTCAAAAATACATCACATAAAATAAAATAAGGTTCTGAAACCTTAATACTACTTCCCAAATTATGAATTTTCTGACAACCTGCTACAGTCAGTTCCCACCTTCTCTTCACGGCTGTAAGAAAAGTTCCCTGGTAAAGCCCGATCGATAGTAAGTGCTATGCCACCTGTAGAATGTAACAACACATCCATCTTCGATAACATAACAGAAATGACTTCTGCAGGCTGCAGTGGGAAAATCAGGTTTGTGGTTTACAGAAAGTCTTAGTGAAGGCCAACCTACCTCTCAATTTAAGACTAATCTTTTTGAGGGCTTTTCCCAGTTCCCTAACCCCTCCCCAATAGTTGTGCTATCCATCTATTTCATAGCTATGTCTGCTCTTGCATTTGTCATTAATTCATTAATTCATTCACCCATTCACTCATGACTCTCTTTCTGAGTTGTCAAGTCCATGGAGGCACGAAGCAGCTTACATATCTGGTGTCTTCAGTTTCTAGCACTCCATCTTTGTAATAACCACAACTCTTTCAGCTGCGAATATAAAGAAGAATATACAGACTCATGTATCTGATAGGTCCAGAAATAGTCTACGCTTCAAGCAAAGTTAGGTTCAGCTATTCCATGGGTAGTTAAGAATCCATCTCTCAGCTCACCTTTCCTCATGCTGGTTTTATAAACAGACAGACACCCCTTCCTGGTGGTAAGATAGCAGTATTTGTCAGTTTTCTTTCCCACTAATGACAGGTATCTCTCATGACCCTTTTGTGTCTGGCTTCTTTTGCTTAGCGTGTTTATAGGATTTCTCCATGTCATAGCATGCATCAGTACTTCGTTCTTTTTTACAGCTGAAGAATATTTCATTACATATGTACATATTATATTTTTATCTACTCATCAGTTGATGCAAATTTGTGTTGTTCTAACCCTCTGGCTATTAGGAATAATGTTGCTATAAGCATTTGTGTCTAAGTTTTACTTTTACACAGATATAATACAGAGGTCAGTGGGAAATTATTCTAAGATGCCAGAAGAATTTTTTCTTTTTAAAAAATTAATTTATTTTTTAATTTTTAAATTAACAGCTGACATACAATATTATATTAGTTTCAGGTGTACAACCCTATGATTAGACATTTATATAGATTAGGAAGTGATCACCCTGATAAATCTAGTACCCATCTGACACCATCCATAGTACCCATCTTTCACCCATCCCTCCAATCCTCCAACCCTCCTCCCCTCTGGCAACTGTCAAAATGTTCTCTGTATCTATGGGTCTGTTTCTGTTCGGCTTGTTCATTTATTTTACTTATATGTGGCTTTAGAGATACAATCCTCAGGGGCCAAGTCAGTACAGTCTGCCCACTCCCCACTCTTTCAGCAGAAGTATGTGCTGTAAGATCAGCCTATAGACAGAGAGAGTGTGGAAAGGGGACTCCACAGAGAACAAACAAGTCCCATTTCCAGAACAGGGGAAAAGTAGGCAAGAATGAGAATATGGCAGATGTCCATTATAACTTGGTTGTTGACTTAATTAAATGTAATCACATCTGTAATAGAGACTTTGTCCTCTCATAAACCCTGATTGTACTCCCTACTATACAAATAGGTTCTAGTAAATTATATCATGATTAATTAAGGATGGGGGAGTGGGGGTGGGGGATGGATGCACAAGTGGATGCAGGCAAAGGGAAAATAGCTATCTCTCTAGGTCACCTGAAACCTAAAGCTAAGATTTTACTTCTGAGAGTGTGGCCCCTTCCTAACACTATATATAAAAATTAACTGAAAATGTCTCAAAAACCTAAATGTATTAGCTAAAACTATGAAACTTTCAGGGAAAAAAAAATAGGCATAAATCTACATGACCTTGATTAGAATAATTTCTTAAGTGTGACACCAAAACCACAAGCAACAGAAGATAAAATAGATAAACTGGACTTGATCAAAATTGAAAACTTTTGTGCTTCCAAGGACACCATCAACAAAGTAAAAAGACAAACCAAAGAATGAAATAAAATATTTGCAACTAATATCTCTAATAAGGGACTAGCGTTTAAAACATATAAAGAACTCAATAATAAAAACACAAATAACCTACTTAAAAACTAGGCAAGTATTTGAATAGATATTTCTCCATAGAAGACATACAGTGGTCAATAGCTAAATGAAAAAGGTGCTTAACATCCTTAGACACTAGGGAAATACAAATCAAAACCACAAGAGATACCACTTTACACGCACTAAGACAGCTAAAATATAACACAGACAATAACAGGCGCTGGTAAGCATGTGGAGAAACTGGAACCCTCATAAACTGCTGACGGGAATGTAAAATGTTGCCATTGCTTTAGAAAACTGTTTGGTAGTCCCTCAAAAAATTATACATAGAGTTACCACATCACCCATCAATTCCACTCTTAGGAATATACACAAGTGAAGTGAAAAACATGTTCACACAAAAACCTGTACATGAATGTTCATTACTGCATGTTTCTTAACAACCAAAAAGCAGAAAGATAGCAAATGCCCACCAACTGATGAATGGATAAGCAAACTGATATATCCATACTATGGGATATTACTCAGCTATAAAAAGGAATAAAGTACTAAAATATGCTAAAACATGGATGAACTTTAAAAACATTAAGCTAAATGAAAGAAGTCAGTCACAAAAGCCCATATAGCACCCAAAACAGGCAAAATCTAAAGACAAAAGTTAGGTTAAGGGAAAGGAGAAAACGGGGAGTGACTGCTAATACATATGAATTTCTTTTGGGGGGATGATAAAATAGTTCTGAAGTTAGATGGTGGTGGTTGCCTGACTTTGTAAATATCCTAAAAAGCACTGAATTGTACATGAAAACAGGGAATTTTATGGTCTGTGGACTATATCTCAATGTTTTTCAAAGTTTAAGTATGGACTGGCAACTAAACATTACCATGAAATTATTATAATTTTTATAAATGCAACAATATTACTGAGGTCATATAAAGCAATGGCCCCTTTTATGAAGATGCAAACTGAAGAGTGTAAAGTGAAATGACACTTCACTTCACTTCACTTCACGAGGTCTTGGATGAGCCTTAGAACAGTTCAGCAAAAGAAGAGGGCAGATGACTTAAAAAACAACAGCAAGGTAGCAAAACCTTTACCGTTGAATCTAGGTAAAAGGTATTTGTGGGTTCCTCATACCCTCTTCTTTACTTTTGTGTGACTGCAACTTTTCAAGTAAAAAATTATTAAGAGATCGTGATATAAATTTGCACTGCTTGTTGTTGGACTATGTGGCAATTTGGCCAGTCATGGCTTTGAAGGGTCTCCACTAAGAATTAGCAAATAGTAAAATACTGAAACCAAGTGGTGAAGTCCATTCAAAATGATGAACAAAATTTATCTATTGTTTTCTCTACTTCTAAGACATTCCTTCCTAAGGTATTTCCTCTTATTAATCAAAAGCATGTTTCACGGGAATATTTTCCCAAATTATGTCCCCAAACCAGGCATTCCTCAAGGCACTAACAGATGAACTCTGAAAGAAGAGTTCCATTGTCAATTAAGTTTGAAAAATGCTAATCAAATGAAGTTAAGGCACTGGCTACACTAATTCTCAGAGTTGTCAATATGCTCACATGCACTGTGAGTTATCCAAAGGAGCTAGAAGATCCCTAATTTGGGAAACTCATGTAAATTGACTTATTTATACAGCATACTTAGGAAGCTCATGAAACATTTCTCTTGCAACCCTGGCAGAGAATCAAAGCACTTCTAGAGCCTGATATAAATACAATTTTTGTCTATTTTTTTAAAGTCTACCCAAATCAGAGCTTATCAAGTGCTGATTTAGAGATAAAGTCTTTGTTTAACAAAAGATATTTGAGCTGAGTCTGGAAATCAGAGAAGCTAACCAGGCAACATTGTGTTCATGGCAAAGGGAGTAACAGGTGCAAGGATGCAAAAACAGAGAGACCCATGAATCATTTGGAAACAGAGTAGCCCCCTATTGCTGGAAAACAGTACTGGAGGAGGGCTGGCAGAATGAGTAGGCCGGGGTCAGGAAGGGAAGGGCTCTGCAGGGCTACTGAGTTTGACGCGTGAACAGGAGAAAGCCACTGAAGTGCTAACAGAGGAGTGATGTGGTCAAACCAGCAATTCTTCTTGGTGTCCCAAATAGAAAGTCGGTCCATTCACCCACTTGCAAGCATGATGGCTTGCTCCAGAAAAGTCACATTTCCATAACAGAACTGATGTGCTAAATGAAGCAATTTCCCAGACCACATTTATAATTATTCAAACTGCAGCCCAGGTATAATTCAGTCATGCAATACTACCACTATTCCAACTTGGCTGTAAATGCTGACATTTTTAAAAGTGGGGTTCTCCAGTATTGCACACATAGAAAATGCCTCTCCAAAATCTTTTTCCCTTCGATGCTTGGATTTCTAGAAAGAGGAGAAAGCTTCCAGGATATGCTGCCACTTAAAAGGATTTCCCCTCAGTACTTAAAAGCTACTCTACAGTTATTTCCCGTGTTGCACTTTCAATTATCGACCCTGACTGCAGCTGAGGTTAAAACTGTCCCCTTGGCTGGGAATTCGCTTTTTAACTGGTTTGTATGACATCCACCATGCTTTTAAGAAAAAAAAAAACTTAATTAATTAATTAAGGACATTTGAAGATGTAGTGATTTAACATAAAGTCTGAATTTCTTAAGTCCCTTGATATTTTTGAAGATTTGTAACACTGAGCTTGGATTTTTGCAGGATACAATCAGCTAGAGATAAAAATAACACTACCCCCTCCAATCTTCCCCCCCCCCCCACATGAGCCTTTCAAATACACCAAGCACTCTACTCAGCCTGCACTTTGCCCATTTACATTCCTGCAATGTGGTCTGCAGTGTCTGGTTTTGTTTTTATTAAATAGGATTATACTGATTTAAATCTCACCCCCCAAATTTAAGCAGTTTATCAAATTAAATGCATAAGATAATTAATAATAATAAAAATACCTACCAATTAAAAGGAACAAGCAAATAGATTTTCCATGCATCTGGTGGATATAAGTACATAAGATGCAGTAAGTCATTACTGAGGCTGACTCATGACCTTGCCTAAGTAAAACATCGTTTCAAATTCTTTTCCCTTGAGTAAAAATTTAGGGATCCAAGACAAAGGGCTGAGCTGATCATCAACTGAGATTTACCAAAAGTTCTCCCCAAGAGAGTTCCTTCAACGAGCTTTGCTCTTCAGACCTTCACAATTCTTCTCAAGCACACAGCAGATTTCATATTGCTCTCATCTTGCTATCGGTTATCAATCTAATCCATACAGGTAATGTCTAATAGAAGATACAGTCCTAAATCACTTATGATTGATAAACTTTATCAAATGTATTAAGTTCTGCTGGCTCTTCCTTTAGCTATTTCAGTTTGAAAAAAGTCAATCCTTCTTACATCTTTCAAAAAGGGAAAAGAAATATTTTACACTGGATGTAGATACAGCTTTCAGAATCTCATTAAACTGTAGAAAAACAACGAGGACTTTAAGGAATTATTTGCTTGTGCTGTGTTCCCTTCAGGAGAGTGACCGTAATAATTCAACGTTATAATTATCAGATGAAAATCTATTGCAGAGTAAAGGCAACCCAAATATCATCTAAATGGGGGTCATCCACTTTCTAGTGGAAACAGAAGAGTCGCCTGTCTCTACTTGTGATCTTAAGTTTCATAGAAAGAAGCTCTTTCCTTTCCCTTGAATGCTGCACGCTGAAGTTCAAACACTGGGCTGCAAGGGGTTAAATTTGTCATAGGTGTCAGATGGCTGCAGGACAATGTCTAAGATCCTTTGGGTTCTCTGCCACATAAAGTATAGAGAAACAAATAATCATAGTGCTTGCAAAAGTAAACAATCATGGAGAAAAAACTACATTTATCTTGCCTTACTTTCATAGTTCATCACATCTTGAAAGGTTTTTTTAAATATTCATTAGTTTCAGTAATAGTGAAATTTAGCAACTTCTACTGACTTTAACCTTTCCTTGCGCATGACTTCATTTGAAGGTTAGTTTTTTCCTACTTTTCTCTAAGCTGTAAATTATACAAGGACTAATATACCAAGTTTGTGTCATTCACCACTATTTTCCTACAACCTAGTACACCACCTGCAATAGAAGGTGCATTAAATACTGAATGAATGAATGCTCCTCCTTACATATTATTAACATCAACATATTTAAGCGACATTGAGAGGGGCAAAAATCCATTTAGAAAGTTTTTAGGTAAAATGTAAAAATGTGTTATAAAAAACATATCAGAAGATATTATATTTAAAATTCCACTTTCCCTGGCCAGGTGGCTCAATTGGATCCCAATACCTGAGGCAACCAATTGATGTTTCTCTCTCACATTGATGTTTCCCTCTCTCTCCCCACCCCCTTCTTCTCTCTCTAAAATCAATTTTTAAAAAACATGTCCTCAGGTGAGGATTAAATAAATAAATAAAAATAAAACAATAAAAACATATTCTTGGGTGAGGACTGAAGGAAAAAAACCTCTACATTGATAATGTAAACAATTTCCAAGAGCTTCAGCCTCTATAACTATAAAAACCCAGTATTTTTAGGAAGCCATTTCTACTCTGCAGAGGAAAAGTTCTATAAAATACAAGCACTGACAAAAAGCTCTTGAACCATGAAAATGATGGAAATTTGGTTTTGTTTTATTAAATGTGACTAAAAGGTGCAATGAATTTTCACAGAGACATTCTGAAGAGAGAAATATCACCAAAAATCTTAAGCGAAAATATTTTGTGATAAAAATTCAATGACTAGGAATATCTCCAGTTTCTTGCACTAGAACAACAGAGATAAAGGAACAATGGCTTCTCCTCATAGCTCAGAGGCAGAAAGTGCTAACACAGAGGTACTGAGATTAAAAACAGTAATCAAGCAAAAAGAAAGCTGAAGAGAGTAGGTCCTGAACCGCTGGTAGGAGAAGACCCACTCTTTGGTTACTTCGATGGACTATTCCATCAACATCAACAGCTCCTCAGTGAGCACCTATCACACCCTCAGTACTGAGGTGAGAGTGATCCAAAACAAGTACAAATCTTAATGCTCTTTCTCAAGAAGAACTCAGTTTCAGAGAGAGAAAACAAAGACACAACAAACTATTTAACTATTCAAGACACTATATATAAAGTGAAGGAAAGTGATGCAGATGTATTATAATCTATATGGAGAGACGTATGAAAGTTGGAGAGCAATGGAGGAAAGGGGACTTGAACAGAAGTGTGTGTGTGTGTGTGTGTGTGTGTGTGTGTGTGTGTGTACATTCCACTCATTCCACTCAACAGAAAACACCTCCCATTTGTGCACCCAGGCTGGGTTTCACATCCATTTCCTCTACCCTTCACAACCTAATGAATATATAGATGTATATTCATATCTCCATTTGGCAGAGGAGCAAACTGAACAGGTGGCATAGCTGCATCAGGTCGCACAGCTAGAAAGTGCAGGAGCCCAGATTCAAACATGATTATCTGGTGTTGAAGTCTCTCCCCTTTTCAAAACTCTTAGTTAGGAGCAAGGTCACAAGATGATAACTGTTTAAACTTCTCTAAAGATGTTTCTTCTCTTATACAAAAAAGCAAAAAGGCAACTTTCAACACATAATCCTAACAGCTCATGGTTGCATAGCAGCCGCTCTGTGCTCAACACTGCTGTAAGTTCTTTACAGATTTTAGCTTAGAGCACCACTGCACTTGTATAAGGAAGTATATGTGACTTTACAGATTAAGAAACGAAGCAGAGAGAGGTTAACTAACTACCCAAGGTCACTCTTCCAGTAAGTAATAGGGCCTTTTATAAGCATTATTCCATAGCACCTCAATAAACCCTTCAAGTGAAACACCCCCCCCCCCCCCAGAGGGGTTCTTTACATGCCCCAGGCTCTCTATCTTCTCCAAGGGCACCTGCCTGGGGAGAGAACGGAGCAGGACATGTTTCACTGGCACAGCATGGCCTTCGTGCTGGTTCAGATTCTACCACCCACCAGCTCTGTCACTTCACACAAGTTACTTAGCTTCTCAGGGTCTTGGCTTCAATACCTGCAAAATGAGTTTGTCGTACAAGGTATCAGAATTTCTTCCAGTTCCAAACGCCTGTGGTTCCAATGAACAGACTTGCTTTATACCACTACTCCTAACTCCCAAATGTAGAAAAAAAGAAATCTGGGCATGAACAGTGATCTACTTTGTCCATGAGTAAATATAAATTCCTATCAACCTATATGCGCAAAATACATCATCCTGGCTCCAATCACCCCAAAGTTATTGTTCCAACTTCTCTAAGTTAAAAGCACAGGCATAAAGAATTCCTCGGAGTACCTACAAACTTGGTTAAGATAAAGAGCACGCAAACTTTGTGTCCCAAGTGACACGACCTCATTGAGATGAGTGCCAACTTCTCTTACTCCTTTGTTGAAATACAATTTTGTTTTTCTTTCCTGGAAGTGTTCTAAGACTCTTGCCAGACACAGCTCTAGCAAAAAGCATACTTAATCCCTCTGTAATGCAGGAGAGAGTGGGCTCTGACAGCTCCTGGGGCAGCTGGGGCAGTGGCTTGAGACCCCGCCCGGAGCAGCTGGAAGCACAGCGCCTTGCTGCGTAAGGGAGACGCAGCCTCTTGCACACAACCCTCAGTACATTTATAACCTCCAAGCCCTGCCAGTGACAGCAGAAGGATCACCCTCAGCAACAGTGGCTGCAGTAACAAATCAAACTTAAAAGTGAAGAATGCTTAGTGAAGTCCCAGCTCACGAGGGTCAGAAAGCCTTCAAACCCACCACCAGGTGAATTACACTGATAAGGCATGTCATCAAAACCTGGGAGATAACCATGAATTTGGGTTAATGCCACCAGGCATAGAAGGCGCATGGTTAAATACGGGTCATCTGAGTCTTTGGATTTGAAGGCCTTGTCTAGTGAAAGGCCCGATTTCATCCATAAGATCAGCACACATTCCAAGGAACTTGTAACAACAGGCTGTAAAACAAGACTAAGAGCAGAATTCAGGACGACCCCCGTGTGCAGGTGGGCAGGCCATGGACTACGCAATTCCAGGGAGGGCCCTTTACATAAACTACCTATGAGACTGTCCCCTGGAGTTGTGCACTGCAGAGGTCCTGCTGAGCACACTTCTAAAATAGCAATGAAGCTAGGAAAAGAGCCTCAGTAGCCACAGGAACCTTTCACCAACAGGAAAGCTGCAAAATATAGTTGTTTTTCATTTCAGCTTGAGTAGACCTCAGTAGGCAAACTTCGGCCTCTCAAAAGGTTTCACAGGAATCCTGTAACAAACACAGAATTCAATTCACTTGCGTCATAACATTCTGTCAGAAAAGGTTTCAGAATCACTAGGAAATGACCCAATGATCAAGGTCTGTTCCATCTCAGGTGCCAAGTGGTGTGACTGAGGGCCTCTCTGCTAGTGGCTTCACTCCATGGTTTTGCCAGTTTCCACGTCCTTAGACTCAGGAGCCACTGTGTTGCAGCTGGGCTGTAGGAAAATATTCAAGAAACAGGAGCATTTCCTCCTAATCAGTACACTCGCCTGAGATGTGAGGCTGAATGTTAGTGTACACTTCCCCAGTGGGCCGAACAGCCAAATTTCACTAATCGGTCCAACAAGGGGAAGGTCACTCATAACTCATGGAAAAGTCTAAACTGCAGAGCATGTCTTTTGAAAAGCTATTACTTTTCTGTTATCTGAAGGGATTCAAATTAGGTTTTAAAAGTGCACTGAATCAGTTACCATTTTTAAATTGCAAACTAGAAAGTATGCACCTATTTGTACTGCATTATACTGAAGTTTTATGTATATTATATATCAATACATGTTCTTTTACCTGGTAGTCTGTAAGATTTTTGATGCCAGAAATTCTCTTAGCACAGTGCTAGGAACACATTGATAACAGTTACCATGGCCGGGTAGCTCAGTGGGCTGAGTGTCATCCCATACACCAAAGGACTGTTGGGTTTAATTCCTGGTCAGGGCATATATCTAGGTTGTGGGTTGGATCCCTAGTCAGGGTGCATATGGGAGGCAACTGATCTATGTTTCTGTCTCGCACTGATGTCTCTCTCCCCCCTCCCTAAAAATCAATAAATATATATCCTCAGGTGGAAATTTAATTTAAAAATAAATAAGCAAATAACATCAGTCACTTAATGAGTGTTTATTAGGTATCAAGCAAGGATCTAAGTATTTATGTGTATTAATACATTCAATCTTCACGGCAATGCTATGAGGTAAGCAAGATTATTATTATCATTTTGTTTTATATTTTATTCTCACCCAAGGATATGTCCATTGATTTTAGAGAGAGGAGGGGAGAGGAAGGGAAATATCGATGTGAGAGAAACTTTGATCAGTTGCCTCCAGCATACACCTGGACCCAGGATCAAACCTGCAACCTAGGTATGTTCCCTGACCGGGAATTGAACCCAACAGCCCTTTGGTGTACAGGATGATGCTCCAACCGACTAAGTAAGCCCGTCAGGGCTATTATTATCATTTTGCAGAAGAAACCGAGGCTCAGAGAAGTTAAATAACTTGATCAAGCCAAAAAGCAAGTAAGTAGTAGAGCCAATATTTAAATCCAGGGAGTCTGATGCTAGCCTCTATGCTCTTAGCCAACACACTCTTCCTTCTTAACATTCTGCATACTCAATGTTACTGGAATGTTTATGCACGGGTCCTTCACTACAGACGTACTTTAACCCACTATCTTCTAAACAGGTCAAACATTTACTTGATGTCACTGATG
This sequence comes from Miniopterus natalensis, assembly GCF_054644295.1. Lineage (NCBI taxonomy): Eukaryota > Metazoa > Chordata > Mammalia > Chiroptera > Miniopteridae > Miniopterus > Miniopterus natalensis. The sequence continues at coordinate 57,761,762 of NC_142090.1, read as the reverse complement.
CCATTAATTTCTTAGAAAATCCTATTTGTGCTCAATCCTTAATCATTTCACAAAGATTTCCTAATTAGTGCAGTTTGAAGTAATAAGGTAGGGCTTTTACTATAAAGAGTAAATCCGAGATTCATCTTTGGTACAAAAAAAAAAAAAGCAGCATTCTGGGGAGTGATGTTGATAATAGGAGAGACTATGCATGTGCAGGGGCTGGAGGTATACGGGAAATCTCTGTATCTTCCCCTCAATTTTAGTATAAAGCTAAAACTGCTCTTAAAAAGTCTTTAAAATGAAAAGTCAACCAAACACACACACACACACACACACACACACTCTCTCTCTCTCTCTCTCTCTCTCTCTCTCTCTCTCTCTCTCTCTCTCTCTCTCTCTCCCCTTGGCTCCAGGATTCCACCCCCTCCACAAACCTCGACTGCTGAGTTCTTTCTGAACTACTTGGAACTTTCCCGCAGCCCTCTGTATCATTCTAAGAGCTTTTTCTTCATTTCTGCCTTATGTCATTATTTCATAAACTCCCTAAAGACAAGAATAAAACATAGTTTTGTGATCTCCTTAGGATCTAGTAGTAGAAAATATACAATAGAAAATATTTGGATAAAACAGGAAAAAAAATCAGGAAAATATCCCAAGTGTGGAGTTTTTTATCCTAGGGCTTTCCCCCTGCCTTTCCTTTTAAACCAACTGTACTGCAATTCTGGGTAATATTCTTGCAGGCCCAAGTATCATAACTTTATTTTAATAAGGTCATATCTGGCAACATTCACAGAGTTAAACTATGTGTAGTCTTTAAAAGTAGTTTCAGATTTCTGTCGTCTCAGCAAGAAATGTCTATCTATTTACTGAACAAAAAGAATCTATAGTGCCTTAAAATTCTGCTGGTTCTTGCAAACAGTTCAAAAGAAAGGCATGTAGTCCAACACTTCAGGGTCTGAACATAATAAGGACAAGAAAAATGCCAAAACCAACGGAGATGATGGTTCTACTTTGGGGTTTTGGGTTCATAAATTTTCCCCCCAACTATCTTTTAAACTTACTCAAAAGTGCAGATTCTTATTTCAACCGATATTCCACCAAAAATCTGTAGACTCCTAATGTCCACATTACACTGGGAATGCTACTTATAAAAACCAGACTATATATGCATTTTTAAAAACAAAAGTATGAAGAAAGTCAGGTGTCTAGTGGCTATAGTATTGAACAACACAGATCGAGAAAAAATATCAGAAGATTAATTTATGTAGATCTAGAACATTTTTACCATCACTGCACTAGAGACCTAAGGATGCTCAAATGAACTACCATGTTACACTTTCCATCCAGCTTTTACTTTTACATCCAGCTAAGAAACTGACGGCATCAACTACTGAAAGTCTGTCACATTACTAAGATGGTCTGCCTGTTACGTAAACACCTCCAAAGTGTAAGCTATGACAGTCTCCTATTGCTACAAAATGAAAAGAAGGAATTAAGTAAATGAACAACAGTGATCTCCAATGTCTCACCCATAAACTGTCTTTTTTAGAAAATATTTTTAAATATCTATTTCTCTGCAACTATTTCCAATTCACATTTTTTATCTGCTGATATCAACAGAAAGAGGGTCCAACTCTGAGAGCAGTAAGATGTTGCATCATTATTTTAGCCAGTCATTTGCTGTGAAATAGGAAAAAAAAAATGTTATGGATATAAAATACTTCTCATTTACGATTCTTATTAATAATTGTAAGAAATTAGGAAAGCATTTTTCAATGTTCACACGAGATGCTTTGAGCTACATGGAGAATACTGCAGACAGGAATGGCTCCACTAAACAGGCAAAAGCAGATCAAGAAGCTCAGCCTAGGGGCTCTGCAGAACCAAGGAGGAGCACCTGCCCGCCCTCACTTAGGTAAGGAAGATTCTGGGCCACTGCGTATGATGTCTTTAGGTTCAGATACCAAAATGTTATGAGTCCAGATTTATGGTGAAATATTGCATAATAAATCAAAATATCCCCCAGTGCAACTCAAATGCTTTCACATTCAAGATATATTATCCCCATGAAGGGGCTAAGTGGCATCCTCGGAAGAAAAGGGTGAGAGCATTTGGCTTTAAAGTGAGTGCACTTTGCTCACCTCATTCCAGCTGGAATATACCCAGTCATTATGCCTGGAAGTTGCAAGGACCTTCCCCTGGGGAGCTTTAAGTGCTTTAAAAAACCTGGGCTAATCTACCTTCATAATGTCCCCCAGGCAGCAGAAGGAGGCTTGGTACTCACAAAATACAAAAAAGTTGAAGCGATTTTCCTGAAATTACACCACTCAAGAGTTAGGTGATTTGAGATGGAAATTTATATGTCTGGCTTAGCACCCACCTACACTGACCCAGATCTCAACCGACCACTAGAAACTCTAAGGGTGCCTGAGCATGAGTCAACGTCTCCGAAGAAAGGCTGGCAAATTCCCAGGGAGTCAGACCCCTTGGCAGAAGTATTGTGGCCACAGGAAGTCTTGAAAGAATGGCTCTTTGCTTACTCAAAGGCAAGGGAGAGTCACATTAACATTCCAAAGATGTGTTCATACACTAGAAATGCATTTGTAATGTGTTTACTTTCCTCAATTTGAAATAAAAATCATCAAGTAAATTGCTCATATAAAACTATAAAACAGATAAGTATTTGATATTTGATTTATTAATGTCAAATACTCAGTTTCTATTTCAACTCTAATTCTCAGGTCCTACATAAGTATGTGATTAATTGATTAATTAAGCTTCAATGTGTCTGGCAAGGAGGCAAGTATCTCCCCTTGGCTCTGACTATAGTTCAAAGAACTCCCTTCTCTGGATGAGAGATTGGACTTCACATCTGAAAACGAGTAGTTTACTCCAGAAATACTTCCTTTTCCTGTGTGATCTTTTGATGTTGGGTCTTTGCCTTAGTGATTATCTAATCAACCAAGCCATTATAACAGGGTGAGAGCTGAACATGGACAGAGACAAAAACTACATTTTTTCCTGGCTGTTAAAAAAACTGATAGGCCTTCCCAAACTCTCGATATATCTTAAGTCCTGGGAGGCCAGTCGAAAACATGTGTCCACACAGAAACCTACCCACAAATGTTTAAAGCAGCTTTTATTCATAGTTGCCAAAACCCAGAAGCAACCAAGATGTCCTTCAATGGGTAAATGGATAAACAAACTGTGGTTCACCCACACAATGGAATACCATTCAGCCATAAAAAGAAATGAGCTATCATTCCCCAAAAATACACGGAGGAACCTGAAATGCATATAGCTAATTGAAATAAGTCAATCTGGAAAGGCTATGTACTGTATGAATCCAACTATATAAGATTCTGTAAAAGGCAAAAATATGGAGATGGTGAAAAGATCAATGTTGCCAAGTTCAGGGGAAGGGGAGAAGCGGTGAATCAGTGGTGCAGAGAGGATTTTTAGGGCAGTGAAACCATTCTGTATGATGCTGTAACAGTGGATACATGCCCTTAGACATTTGTCAGAGCCCACAGAACTATGTAACCCTAATGTAGACTACAGACTTTAGTTAATAACAATGAATTAACATTGGCTCATCAATTGTAACAGAAGTACCACACTAATGCAAGATGTTAATAATAGGAGAAATTGAGGGTGGGGAGGTAAGAGGTGATACCAGAACTAGGTTCAATTTTTCTTAAACCTAAAATTGCTCCAAAAAAGTAATGTCTACTAATTAAAAAACAAAACCTGACAGACCTTCTCAAACTTCATAAGCACCTTAAAGCCAGGGGCAAAAGCAGAGACGTTTATTTGATTGACAACTCTTAAGGTGAACTTACCTTTTCAGTGAACAGGGTGAGTTTTAAAAACCACACTTCCAGTTACTCCCTTTTTCAAAAAGATGTACACCATCCTTAATTTTTTTTTTATTAAACTAAATAAAAATAAGTTTTTTTCTAAATTCTGGCCAGGAGCTAAAAGCTCATGTACAGGTAGAAAAAATAAACAACCCACTTGGGAAGTGCTAGCTACATTTCTCATTGAGTAATCAACTCCTTTCATGTGCTAGATTATCTAGTCCCAACTCCACTTCTCACCACATCACTAGCTTTCATTTCTGTTACTATTAATCGAATATTATTATTTTCACCTATAAGTCCCTTGAGCACAGGAACCACGTCTTAGCTACTTCTTACCTCTATGCAGGACACACTGAGAAAAGACGGAAGGGAGAAAGGGAGGGAGAAAGGAAGGAATGCCTTGCAAGTATTTCCTCAAACCAGCCTCAACAGGAAACATGACACATTCAAACTGAGTTTGAAAGGACAACTTTTAAAATCGGGGCAGGGTTAGTGCTACTGACAACAACGAATCGTCACCCCTCTATGCTGGAAGGGTCAAGGGGTAAGAGTGATTCCTGAATTCAGAGACAGACACAGAGAAGGGTCGGGGGGAAGAGCTATGGAGCCCACAGGCTGGGGCCTGGTAGGAAAGAGCTGGAGGAATAAAAACCCATCCTCCACCTGCCCTCTGATCTCCTGAGTTCTTCCCATGGTGGAATCTGCCTGGAAGCTGGAGGGCAAGGGCGCTCACTGATGTAAGCCACACAGGTCGGCCACCCAGGGCACAGAGCAGGATGGGAAGGGATGGAGAAGGGACCCAGCACATCTTAAAACCCACACGCACACAGGCACAACACACACGCAGGTAACCTTCAGGTCTACCTTGCAGTTTTACACTCAGATCAATCTAGGGTTCAAGTACTAAACTCTTGTCACTTTGTAGATGTGTATCCTGGGGCAAGTGATTTAAGCCTCAGATTCACCACTTATAAAACAGGACAAAGTAGAGGAACTGTGTAAATTGTGGGGATTAAATGAGCCAACATAAAGTGCTTAGTGCCTGCACACAGGAAGCAGCGTTATTATATGCCCCACAACATACAATTACGTACGGACTCTATCACATCTTCTTACATTTCTTTTGGTCCCTTAGCTGCTTAATGTATGTGTTCTGGCTCCCCAGGTACACAGTATAGTCTTCCAAGGGACAAGAGCTGAGTGAGTCCTTTTACTCCTACTTTATGGTGCTATGCAAACAGCGCAACAAGATAAATGGTTACTAAAGAAACATATAACCCCTCTAGGAAAAATAGAAAGGCTTAATTAATCTATTAACCTGCAGAACAGAGGTATCGTGAATGAAATCACTAGTTGTTTTCCTCTGGTCTATAAAATGCTCACTTGATTCAATGAGTTAATATAATTACGTTTCCTCATGCAGGAGTCCTTATGTGAAATTCAAGTAATTCAGCAGTTATATCTTCACAGCAAGCACTTTGAATTTTAAAATATATAAACTATGAATAAATCCAACTGGTGATAACAAGAAAAACGGGGAACTGGAGTTGGGCATAGAAAAGGGAAATAAAGCAGATGGCAGTACAGGAGCCAAGCCTTGGGAAAGACATAAGATGTGAGGAATAGTAAGAGCAGGTCCTGCAGGGGCCCACTGCTGGGCAAGGTCTATGAGGATGGAGGCCACACAGACGTGTGCAGAAGAGGCTCACAGGGCAGGTGCTCAGGCAGGACCAGGTGGGGCCAAGGGTATGTATACTCCTTAGTATTGAGGATGATTGGAAAAGTGCTGGGGTTAAACAGATAAAAAGAAAGTACTCGGGCACCCTGGATAACTGCATCTCTAAGGCCACTATGGAGAAAGGAAGGAGGACCCCAGAGGCCTGCTCATGAGAACACATCATAAAATGAAGTCAGTGACACGAGTCCTAAAAATCAGAAAAACACTAAACATCTGGACAAAGAACCAGATGAAGAATAGTAGCCTCTTGCTATGCCCTTCCAAGAAAGAAAATATAACTACAAACAGGTCGCTGTAACTGTGAGGGTGATGTATTTAGGAACCTTAGTGCTGTTTCAATCAATGGCAATGCAGAAACCTCAGACATTAGGTATTTGAAATGGCAGGGATTGAACAGAGGAAATCGATGACATGGGTGTTGGGGGATCGAAAAAGTAAACAGGAGACACAGAGATAACCCTAATATTAGCAACTGCTAGAAGCAGCTACAACCTTAAGGCGAAAGAAGCAAAAGGGGTTATGGGGTTAAGAGAACCTGGGTGCTCAAAAGAGGGGCGGGTAACAGGAATCCAAGCAGGGTGGGGGGAACAGGACATGCACAGTAACTGATACCTGGACGGTGGTTAGGGGCTGTGGCAAAGTTGATGCCAAAAATCTTAAAGAAACTATAGACTCAGAGTTACAGCCGGCCACAGGAGAAATGCCGACAGGAGCCGAAACAGCCAAGTCCTTTCTTCCCCTGCCTCCTCCACTTCAATCTTCTGCCGGTGTCTCCTCCTGCCAAAAACCTACAGGCATCCAGCCGGCAAGGGAGTCTGGGAAGTGTATTTCGCAGAGCTCCAGCCCCAGCCTCACAAAACAAAATATGAAATGCTGGGCTTGAAGCTGAAACCGCAAGTCAGTAGCCAGCAGTTTTCATATCCTTATTTTCCCTGGTAGGTTTCAAGTTCCTGGACTGAGAAGTCTCCAATATGTGTTTTCCAGGAACCCCACCTTCATTTTCAAGAACTAGTGAAAGTCATAAAGCTTTTCTGACCAAAAATAAGTTGGAATATTTGACTAGACCTCCTTTCTTCTGTCAGGATTATAAATCTATTTCCTATTTACTTGGGCCAGAAATAGTATAGGATAGAACCTACAGAAATACTTTAATAATTGAGAACACTACCCAAATACAACAAGTTCTTCTGACACAGGAAAATTCTTAACAGATATCTAGCATTTCCAGAATATGTTTAAATATCTCCTAATGCTCCTACACAAAGAGTTGGCCTCTGGACTGGGATGAGATCTGGGGCCCTAAGAGGAATGAGTGTATCTTGTGTTTCAGGTAAGAGAAATGTGAGTCCTTGGGGGCCAGAGGGCCATGGTTATCCAAGAATGCACCAATGATCCCTGCCTCCTCGTGGTCACACTGTAGTGTAGTTGCCTCCAATACTGAAGAGGGCTGACCTTTGTAACCAAAAGAATATTGCAGCAATGACTGCATGTGACTTCTGAGGTCATGGAAGACACTGCAGTTTCCACCTTGCTCTCTCCCGTATTGCTCACTCTGAAAGCTGCTGCCAGAATCTGAGGACATTCTCTATAACTCTACAGAGATATATTCATGTGACAAGGAACTGAGGCCTTCTGCCAACAGCCATGTGAGTGACCAAGGTGCAAGCAAACCCTCCAGCCCAGACAAGCCCTCGTACGACTTCAGCTCAACCAACGTTGACTACAACTTTTGAGCCCCCCCAGAGCCGGAACCACCCAGCTAGGTTGCTCCCAAATTCCTGACCCACAGAAACTCTGTGAGATGCTAGATGTTTATTATTTGTTTTAAGGCACTAAGTTTAGGGGTAACTGATTATGGAGAAATAGATAATTAACTAACCATCCCCAAAGAGCCCTCCTTGGTTATGTTCCCATGGCATAATCAAATGGATGAGACTGACTAAACATGCATTGCTTCTGGTCCCCAGACTGGGCCTGAGAATCTTCTAGCGTCATTACTGTGGTTTACTTAAAGAGTCCACCTGCTCCCACCCTCTCTATAAATTCAACTACTCTTTTAACATATCTTGAATTTTCTGTCAGTTAAAGCCAAAAGAGGTATTAGATGCCCGTGAGGTTTTAAGCCCCTAATACTAGAAGAATTCAAGCAGGTGATCAAAGGTTATAAAATATATCTTACACCAAGTGGAAGGTGGGATGAGATGACCTCCAAGGACTCTAATAACACTAAGAAGGTTCTAAGACACAAGTCTCTGAGTGTCCCCCAAAAACCTGTGCAGTAATTCTCATCAGTATCAGAAGTAGCCTGGAGTTCACAGGGAAAAAAATAATCAAAATGGCTTATAAGCTTAAAAAGAAAAGATGCTCAGCCAAACTAATAACTAAAGTATGCAAATTTAAAACAACTAATAAAATATTAATTTGCATATGCCAGGCTGGAAAAATCTGTAAGTTCCAGAAAAACAAATCAGAACATAGGGTAGAGAAAAAGTCATGGTGGGCGGGGTGTGAATAGTGCACTCTCTCCGAAAGGCAAGTTCGGCAATATACATTAAGGTTACAACTCTACGTAGCCTGTATGACTCAGCATTTCCAGGTGTGAGCAAAACTGTCCATTCACCGCTGTCAGGATGAAATCCTATGAACGATCTAAAAGTTCACCGATTTAAAAAATGGGTAAACTGTAATGCAACCATACAATGAGTAGCATGCAAACTGTAAATATATCTTGCAGGTTGATATGAAACACCCACGAGATATATTGTTAGGAAGGAAAACAAGGCATGTCCCATTAGTATAAAAAAAAGGGGGAGAGGATTTATAAGCATAGAAAATGTCTGGAAGGAGTTTTTAAAATGCTGTTTAGCACTGTCTCTAGAGAGGGATACTAGGAACCTGAGAGGAAATTTTTTTTCTATGCTCTTTTGTAGTGCATGCATATATTATACTTAATTTAAAAAAAAAAAAAGGTAGAGGAAAGAGCTTAATGCAGAAAAAACAAACAAGAGAAAAAAAATTAAGACAAGTTATATTTTTCAACTAATTTGTAATGCAGTCCATTAAAGCATCCAGTCTGGCTTTGGGCTTAAGACACTCACATGCACATTCAATCATTAAAAATCATCTCTAGGAGAAAGCAGGTCCTTCACACTGTCCGCATGCCTCTCATTAATTAGGGAATGAAAACTCTTGCCACCCTAAGGCAAACCACTAACTCAACAACTAAAGGCATCCACGAGAGAAACATCTCTCTCCCTAAGCCTCGTGAATCATGAAAGGCGCTAGACTGCCTTTCTTTGAATGTTTGGGTGAAGAGTAGCAAGGTTAAAGAAATACAAACAAGCCAGCACTCGTTTCACTAACTAGCTGGAGTCATCCCTAGGCCCACGCAACTGCTGGGGAAAAGTGGGCTGCTCCTGCCCTCTGCCTCTACCCATAAAAGTCAGCTGTGGTTTTCTTCTCCGATGGCCAAACCCCTTCTGAGACTAAGTGAGCACTTCCCAGATCAGTGATCTGTTTAAAAGAAGTCCAGTACGTGGCGATTATTTATTCTCAGTGTGTGTGACAAGAAGGGAAATTAAAAGAAGACAACATGTTTTCAAAAAGAACCTTTTTTTTTTCCTTTTGGCCAAAATGTTAAAGACAAGACTTTTATATCTTGAAATGAGCTTGTATTTGCTAACAGGTGAAAGCACTTTTGTTTATCTAACTATACATAAATATAGTTGTCTAAAAACATTCATTTAAGTATTATCGAATATGTGTTATGATCTATTTAAAAAGGAGAAAAATACCCAGAGTTTCCCTTATAAATTATTTAAGCAATGCTATCATGAGACTAGATAGAAAACTCACCAAAGAAATCTACCAACACCTTCACCAGATGTTTAGATGCTTTTTCAATGCAAGCCTGGTAAATGTCTAGAATTTTAAAATTCCTTCTGCATTACAGAAAAAGGAAGAAAATGTAGAACCAGTTTTATTCAGTGTCTTTAGTGATTTTAAAGAATTTGGGGTTGTTTAAAGTTAAGTTATCATTTGTTTAATTAGAAAAAAGATTTATTTGTAGACCGACACATTGTAAACAAAGAAAAAACCCAAAGCTGGTTACCATAATCAAAACATTAATGCATGAAAAAACTGAGAACTTACTTGCCAAGAATAGACCAAGTGCCCAGTCACAAGGTGCAGAAAACCTTCCAACTATAATAACGTGTAGGGATATACGGCGGGGGGGGGCAAAGGTAGTTTTACAGTTGTTCGCACGATAATACAAGAATAAACTCTGTTTCGTGTGCTCACAACTGTAAATCTACTTCTGCCCCACCCTGTACATATATAAGCATGTTGAAAAGGACAGGAGTTGCCCAGCCGGGCGTGGCTTTGCGGTTGAGCATCGACCTAGGATCCAGGAGATGGGGGTTCGATTCCCAGTCAGGGCACATGCCTGGGTTGCGGGCTCCATCCCCAGTCGGGAGCGTGCAGGAGGCAGCCGATCAATGACTCTCTCATCACTGATGTTTCCATCTCTCTCTCCCTCTCCTTCCTCTCTCTGAAATCAATAAAGGTTTTTGTGTTTTTTTTTTTAAAGAAAAGGACATGAGTTAACAGTAATCTCCACATCTCTGTACAATGTAAATTCCATGAGATGAGGGCCCTCCCTCATTGTTTCCAACAAAAAGCCTGCCACAGGGCAGGTGCTCAGTAAAATCAAAGCAGCTCATTTTTATAAAGGCATCTACTTTCTTTTCTTAGAAGTAGAATGTTGAAAGTTCCTAACTATCTACCTTGTGATTTTTGCCTAATCTTTATGCAAAAATAAAAGCTAAAGCCAATTGAATTTTCTGAAGCAACATGAATACATAGTCTCATTACATTTTTAAGTTCAAGAAATTCTAGTAAGTATCCATGCTCATCAAATATTTATAAAGTGGGCTTCTGGGGGCCCAGGACAGGAATCTGATGACCACTCTGGGTTGTCCTGCCCAAATGGCTCTCCATGAAAAGTTCTCCTCATCGAACACAGGGGATGCCCCTAGGAAGTGATCTAAAGAACATGAGAGTGAAGTTCAAGTTAAACAGGCTTCTTCACTGAAGTAGTTTTCAGAGACTTGAATATTAAATGTGTGTCCACCAAGAAGAGAATGTAAGCTTCCCAAGCTTATCTGAGCCAGGAAATACTTTGTAATCTATGTGTGGTTGATTATTGTTGTTTCCCCCACACACACACTAAAATATATAAATGAACTACACAGAGCTATTTCCTCAAATTGGACATAAGCTCAAAAGGGGTTCACAGATTCACTTTCCGGCTTGGAGACCTGAGACAAGTTACTTAATCCTCAGATTCCCCACCTGCAAAACGGAGATAAAAATATGGTTTAACTCACACTCTGCTGTGAGGAAATCCAAAATTGACATATATTAAGCAATCGATAATTTTTTCGATTACTATCATTCATTCCTGAAAGTCAGCTCGAATTTCACCCAAAGGAAATAGCCAAAAGAAAACAAAAAACTTTAGTGTACAGAAGTCTTCATTATTTAAAATATCAAAACATAAAACAGCCTTACGTAGGAGAATGAGCCAAGTATCATGCATCAACTCAATGAAATAGTATGCACCCAAATAGCTGGTAATTTAAGACTGCAGAAATGAGTTGCTTTATAAATTTTTTGTCTATATTTGGAACATTTCATCATAACTTTATTTAAAGGATGCAAAGTATGTCATTTCCAGCATATTGTAAACACTGACATTTTGAAAATAAAATGATTACACTGTTTTTTTAAAATGGCTCGATTGAGGTATAATTCATATATCAGACAATTTACCCATTGAAAGAACATAACTCAATGGCTTTTAATATATTCACAAAGCTGTGCAAACATGAACACAATCAATTTTAGAACATTTCTATTACTTCAAAAAGAAACCACACACTCCTTAGCTGTCAATCCCCAAACCTCTTACCACCTTCCCACCCAACCACTGGCAACCATTAATCTACCTTCTGTCTCTACAGATTTACCTATTTTGGACATTTGATATAAGTGAAATCACAAAATATGTAGTCCTTTGAAACTGGCTTTTTCTTTAAACATCATGTTATCAAAGTTCATTCATGTTTTAGCATCTATCAGCACTTCATTTCTTTTTATTAACTAATAACATGTCACTGTACAGACACACCACATTTTAATTTTGGATTGTTCTCATTTTTGAGCTATTATGAACAATACTGCTATTAATATTTGGATAGAAGTTTTTTGTGTGGACATGTTTTTATTTCTCATACCTAGGAGTGGAATTACTGGATCATACTGTAATTCTATTTAAGAAACCACAGACTATTTTCCAAAGCAGCTGAACCACACAGATTCTCGCCAACACTTGTAATTGTCTGTCTTTTTCATTCTAGTCATCCTAGCAGGTGTGAGGTGGTATCTCATTGTGGTCTTGGCTTGCAATTCTCTGATCGCTAACCATGTTGAACATCTTTTTATATGTTTATTGGCCATATGTATGTCTTCAGATAAATGTCTATCCAGATCCTTTACCAATTTGTAATTGGATTACTTGTCTTTTTACTGTTCAGTTGTAATAGTTCTTTATATATTATGGATATTAGTTCATTATCAGACATGAAATACACAAAAATTTTCTCCCATTTTGTAGGCTGTCTTTTCACTTTCTTAACATTATTATTTTAAATGTGTCCAGAGAAGCCTAAATATCATGGAGATTTCATTCCCAACATAATCCATGTTTTATATGAACAATGACTAGGAAAACTTACATTATACCCTTTTCTCCTTGAAATCATATTTCATTCCTCTCTTCCCTCAGAATTTCACCCTCATACATTAGGCTTGAAAGTATTTTGCTGACTTAGAAATACTCTATTGCACTTCTTTGGAGCAAAAAGTTTCATACATACTTAAAAATGTTTAAATGCCTTTGATTTCCTGTGACCACAAAACTCTAAGCTTTAATATCTGTCTTCTGGATTCAGTTATTGTGATTATTTCCCTATCTTTCATTTTTATATATTTATTATAATTACTTATACTTATCATTAATAGGCATAATAAGTATAATATTGGCTATGATAGATATTAAACATAAAAATAAATGTTATTAGTAATGCATTGCTTAATAAGATGGATGGTGTAGGGAACAGCTAAGGGGCCTTAAGATTTACCTGACATCAAAAGTATGAACTGGTCCTCTGCTTGATGAACAGACCTTTAAAAGCCTTGAGTCAATACACCATAGCAAGATTATGGATGGAGGAGAGTATTTTTTTATGTACAATTGGAGAAGACTGCGGAAGGGCAGGCAAGAAGATTCTGCATGATGCCCAGACCATGAGTGTGTTTTCAGGGAGCTTAATTTTCACGAAGAATTCATCAGAAGTTAAGGAGCTGAAAAGAGATTCTCTTAAAACTATCCAGGCCTACATACCACTTACAAAGTCTGTTCTACTCCCCTAAGTGTACAGGTACCCCAGTTGGGAGACAGCTGCTTTACAGGGGCTCAGGCTCCCTTGGATGGTTAGTATAATGAGTGTTATATTACACAAAGCCTCTGTTTGCTAACCCCTCCTTTATGTGGGAGAGAAGTGGTACTGTAGGTGGAAAAAGCAGCTTACTTTCTCCAGCATTTCATAATAAAATAGGATGGGTCAAAGCAGACAAGATAATTCAAATAATCAAAGTTTGCATTCAGCAGTTGATAAAGAAGAGATCCAAATGCTGGTTAATTATATGCAATTTTCCATCTTTTACCCTAAAAGTTTGATGGCTTCAAATCACTTGCTCCACTAGACAACAATATACAAATAAGCCTAAAATAGCTCCTTTTACACTCAGACTTAAGCTTGACAACAGCTTATGTCTGGATTAATATTGCTTACAATCATCTAAATGCCATTTTGACAAACTACTTGTTTGTCTTGATGACAGCTCCCCTTAGGCATATGGCGCTTCCATTAACTCCAGGTTTATCTTTGCAGCAGGAGAATCTGCCTCATTGTTTTCAGAATATTCATAATTTACAAGACCTCTCTTTGGTCATGTTTCATAATTGCTCATAATGTTGAGAGGAAAGTTCCCTGCACAGATGCTATCCAGCTTGTGTGTGTGATTTTTTAGATTATTATTAATTTCAAAGAATAAGTGTTCTCTTTGAAGCAAACATTTAACAGTTATGATCTAAATTTTAGATGAAAACATTACCTTATAAAGTGTTAACACAAAAAGAATGCTAGGCTAAGTTTTATGATGTCAATTTTGAGCAACTCAGAGAAACTTTGCAACTATGAAATCATGGAAGAATATAAATTCATGATATTCAACAATTCCATTCAACAAGCACTTATTAAGAACTTACTTTGCATAAGATCCTGTGATAGAGGGATAAAAACACATCAGCCCTTGATTCTATCACCAAACTGGCATTACAAAATACACAAAGAATTTGAGGGGTATGAGGGAATTTGTGATGCAAATATTTATCCCCAAACGTAGCTTATCATAATTCAAAAATATTCTCTGGAGAATTAATGACATATAAAATCAGTTCCACACTCAAATATTCCTTCCTATCTGCCTTTCCCACCAGTGGCCTGAAAACGCAAACAAATCAACTACAAATCTTGCAAAACAGACATTTCATAAGATTAATGAAAGTGATTTTGGAAAACTGCTTGTCACATATAAGACCACAGAAAATGAGGATCTCTGGATCCTCGTTACAATTAACAATTAAAGATGGGGAAAAAATCTACAATTTTAAAAGAGAATGAAGTGATTACTAAATTGTTTTAAATCCCTTAGAAAAATATAAGTAAATAAATAATTTATTTATAATTATGCTTAAATGATGGACAGCATGTGTTATCATATAATTGTCAGAAATAATTATTCAAAAAAAACTTAATTCATTTCTTTTTTCCTAAGAATAGCACATAGTTGCAAATAAAGACTAGAACAAACTTTATTTTCATAATAATCAGATTATTTTCTAAAAGACCAAATCCCAATCAAACCTTAAATGCGTATTAATCATGAAATGTTGATCTCCATTTCAGGTGGCTTCACCTTCAGTGACCTTCTTCCAGTGGCAATTACCCTTGAGTCTCCTGTACCTTTCTAGTTCCAACTAACGAGCACCATTCTAGCCAGATCTAAGCTTGCCTGAATTATTTGGACTCGAAGGTGTTTTCTGTGGAACCCGCTGCCATCTTTCGTCAACTCAGTCCCAGGAGCCTTTCCTGGCACCAAGTGTAAACTGTGGGCTCCCCCTTGGACTTTGAGCCCGTAGCCCACCCGAGCCAACTGCTGAGCAACATATACAAGTCTCCCCAACCCCTGAGTCTTAATGGGTTTTGTAGTTAATCGCTCTGAAACAGGCCAAATGTAATTGTCAAAAACTTCTTACAATAGCAGCCCCTGGTCTGAGGATCTTAAATTCTTCCTGGAAAACCAGATCATACTCTACTCGTATTCACTTGACAAACTTTAAAACTCAGGAAAACTGCCCCCCCCCCCCACCAGCAGCACCCCCACACCCCTCCATAGCTCAGCATTTGGCAAATCCCTTCCTCCAAAACGGTCTGTCTGTCCACACTGAAAACACAAGGGAAGCAGCACAGGGGGTCTCAGGCAGGCAGTCTGCCTTTCTGAGGAGCTCTGGGCAAGCAGTCACCAAGTCAGCTGGGGCACCTTCCCATGCGTGAGCTCATTCACGAAACATTCACTATAAGTGCATGATGCAGATCATCTAGTGAATTCAGGGACATTAAATGAGCAGCTCACAAAAATAAGACAAAGCCAGGAATCCTTGATTCCCTGATGCTTCCATGGAAACGGGTTCTCAACCTTGTCGGGCCAGCGCCACCTTTTGATAGCAAACATTCGGAATCTACAAAGTAGTGTACACACACACACACACACACACACACACACACACACACACACAAAGAGAAACTGAAATGTAAGGGCAAAATCGAGGGGAGTAATTTTTACTTTCATTGTGTAATAGGGGTGACTACACTAAATGATTTAATGATGTAAGATTTTTGCAACCATTTTTAGTGAGTAAATTTAAATTTAAAAGAAGTAAAAGACATTCACCTGAACACCTGCAACACTTTTTAGGAGATATTTTTAAATAAAGGCAGAGAGAGAGAGACAGAGGGAGAATACACAGACGTATATTCATAATCATCACACTGCCACAAATGAGCACTGGTACAACTCAATACTGCAAGCAGCACTTCTGCTGGTGATGGAGCATGCCAAAATGTCTTTGTTAACTTACCAATAAATCAAAGTACAACTTTTAAAGTATGCAGCCGTTACATTCCTGAAATTTTCATATAATAAATTTATTTAATAAATGGAACTGCGCCCAAAAAAATTTGTCTTTATATGCTAAATGGGTTAGGTTTTTGGATCAGGTAATTATTGGTAGGTCTTTCACCAATGACTCTGCACTAAGACTTTGCAGAATGCACAGTATAAGCTTTCCTATGGTTGGCTGTTAGGTACAATACAGAATGTCTAGTACCTCTGGTCCCCCACCCACCAAACACCAGTACATACTCCATTCCTTTGGACAACCAGTTAGTTTCTCTCTAATTTCCAAAACACTCCCTGAGGAAGCAGTACTCCCACTGAGACCCAATGCATAAAGCTGTCCTAAAAGTATTGATTAGAAACTAACAGACAACAGACCCAGTGCTAGGTACTAAGGACAAAGTGTTGGGGGGGGGGGGTAACAGAGCTTAGAGCACAGTGGAGAAAGTGACATTAAACAACTACCCAAGTAATTTTATCAATACAAGACCCCATTAAATGCTTTAAAAGAAAATTAGAAATCACTAGTTTAGATGGTATTGTGGCCTCAGAATTTAGGAGTTTGTAGATTGGTAAAATTCTTTTATTTTATTAACTTGGAGATATAAATAGGGTTGTCAGCTTTTTAATTTTGCCATGAAAGGTCATTAAAAAAAAAAATCACTACTATTTACAATGATCATGGTAACAAGAAGGCAGGAAAGAAATTATTTCAGAATTTTAAGAAATTAGTAAAACAAAAGAGTACCTTTAGCATAGGGGAAAACCTCACTCTCTACATTATTAGTTTTCTCTTTTTGGTGCAGGCTGATAAAAACTTACCAAAATTGGCATTTTTTTTACCATAGCACAAGATCCTTGCTGCTCCAAGGATGGCCTGTGGACTAGCACCATCAGCATCGTATGACACTTTTTCAGAAATGCAAGCTCTCAGGCCCCACCTCAGACCTACTACATCAAACTCTCACTGCAACAAGATCCACAGGTGATTCACATCCACATTAAAGTCTAAGAAACACTGTCCTTGAGTAGATTCAGCCATAACCATCTATATTTAAGACTCAGAAACGATCTTTAATACACGATAACCATTTTTTCAAAGAAAGTAATTGAGGAGTCCTGGAAAAATGAGTGCACAAAATGAAACACAAGGCAGATGAGCTAGCATCCTAAAGATCAATCATCTTTTAAACCCTATGACCTTGAAAAGTAATTGGAGGTAGGGGGACCATACAGTGTCCATGACAAACAGCATTCCCAGCTTTGCGGCAGACTTCAGTAGCATTAAAGTGAGTTCTGTGTGAGTGCATCCAGGGACTGTGCTAAATGCTGAGTCTTGTCCTGACTGCTAAGTCTGGCCGTGAGACAAAGCAATTTTTATTACTAGCAGTCAACTGTTTAGGTGACTTGACACACGCTACATTTGAATTCATGTTTTATCCCACAATTAGTTTTCCTAACAAAGGAAATTTCTCTAGATATGTGTTAATTATGGACAAAGGCAGGAGGCACAGACTCATGCCTCTTTTCTAAGCCACTCTGATGAGAAAATAATTGCCAGTATACTGCGATGCCTTTTTGAGACAAAAGTTACATTATAGATCTGTGCTGACCAATAAGGGAGTCACTAGCCACATGTGGCTACTGACCACCTGAAATGTGCCTAGTCGAAACTGAGATATGCTGTAAGTATAAAATAGACAAACATATTTTGAAACAATACAAAAAACTGCAAAAATCTCAATAATAATTTTTATATTGATTATATGTCCAAATTATAATATTTTGATGAATAGTTCTCCTTATCTGAGGTTTCACTTTCCACAGTTTCAGTTACTCACACTACCACATTCCACCATGGTCCAAAAATATTAAATAAAAAATTCCAGAAATAAACAATTCCTAAGTTTTAAATTGCAGGCCATTCTGAATAGGATGATGAAATTTCCCACCATCCCACTCTGTCCCACCAAGACATCCTTTGTCCATGTTCCCATGCTGTACCTGCTGGCTGCCCAAGTCACTTAGTAGCCACCTTGGTTATCAAATTCACTGTTGTGATATCAAGGTGCTTGTGTTCAAGTAACCTTTATTTTACTTAATGCCACAGTCATGTAACTTCTATTACAGGATATTGTTATAATTCTTCTATTTTATTGTTAGAATTGTTAATCTCTTACTGTGCCTAATGTATGAATTAAACTTTATCACAGGTATGTCTGTAAAGGAAAAAACATAGTGCATATGTAGAGAGTTTGGTACTATCCAGTTTCAGGTATTTACTGGGGATCTGGAAAACACACCTTCCCTGATTAAGGGGGTTACTATATTGGGTTAAATAACATATACTAAATTAAAGTAACCCATTCCTTTTACTTTTTTAATATGAGTACTAGAAAAAAATGTTAATTATATGTGGCTCACATTATAGTTCTATTGGACAGTGCTAGTATGGACCCTCACTACATGCATCAACTTTAAATTTAAAAAAATTATGCAGACAGAAAAATCCTAAATCTCAGAGAATACCTGCAGAAAACATGTACTTAAGAGGTAGGCAAATAAAAAGGGAACAGGAAGTGTTCCGCAATAAATATTTTTATTTCAACAAATGTGAGCAAGGGAGCCCTTTCTAAAATATCTGCATGGGGTTCCCTGAATTCACATCCAAAGAAGAGAGAAATAGCAGGTATTTAATAAAAATAGAGCCGGGGAGGAGCTGGTACAAAGTGAAGTGCAATCACAGTGATGAGTTCGCTCAGAGGCTAGGAATGTAGAGGAGCGGAAAAGATAAACAAATTCCACTGACAACAGCCAATCATTTCCTGGTCTGAGCCATTCAAATAACTAACCCTTCCCACCCTAAGTAAATGGGGAAAGTAAAACCACAACCTCAACACGTGAGTTAGGTCAGCAAAGGTGCTACACGTGAAAAACACAGCCAGAGGCTGGCCATACTGATTCGTAGAGATGTAACCATAAATTAAAGTGAACTCCCAGTTCTTCTTCCACAGCACAAAGAAAAACAGAAAAACTTCCATGAGATTCAAGAGTAGGTTCAAAGGTCTTTTTTTTTTTTTTTTTTATAGCAAGACCTCCACACTTGCCAGCGTGTGCAAACAGCATGCCCAACGATGGAAAACGGTGCCAGGTCAGTTAGTTGGGGAAGGAGACTGCAGATAGGAAGCAAGCGAAGTGGCTGAGGCCATCTCCAATCTGGGCAGATTCCTCTCATTCCTGGCCCCGGGAACAATCCCGTCACTTAGGAAATCTGGACCCCGGCCAACAGGCTGCTCCTGCTGTCTGCTGGGGGAGGGGGGAGGAGGGGAAATGTCTGGGCAGCTGGCTTCTATCACAAAGCCTTCTCTCTTCGAAAGGCTCATAATGAATTTCCTAGACATGATATAACACAATATTTTCAGTGATTAATAGTACAAAAATATCACATTTAAAAAAGAAACGCCCAAGGTATAAGAGGCCAATAACTACATGAATGAAATCTCATGCAAATATTAAAAAATTATATTCTAGTGGTATTCAAATTTCTTTCTTTGGGCTTAACCTCAATAAACCTATAGAGGAGAGAAAAAAACTAACATACTGAGAGCTTAACAGAGGCATCAGATACTTCCCTATATTTATTATTATTATTATCCCCCCATTTCTTTTTTTTCTTTTTTTTTTTTCAGTATGTTTTATTGACTTTAGAGAGAGGCAGGAAGGGGGGGAGAGAGAGAAAAAAAAAATCTATGAGAGAGAGAGACACTGATGAGTTGCCTCCCATACCCACCCAGACCATGGATCAAACCCACAACCTAGGCGTGTGCCCTGCCCAGGAAAAGACCCCGCGACCTTTTTGTGTAGGGGACAATGCTACAACCGACCGAGCTGCACCGGCCAGGGCACCATCCCCCCATCTCATCAGGCATGGAGACGGTCAGTGTCGCTCAGCCAAGAAGAGCTGGAGCCTGGACACGACCGCAGGTTGACGGCACCAGGCAGCGAGCACCCTGCCCTCTCAGCCCATACCCGACCCTGCCTCACAGCCCTCAGGCTCCCAGGGGGATCCTGAGGCTCGGGGATTAGGGGCTGTGTGTCCATCGTCCCAAAGCTACCAAGTGGTGGAGCAGAAACTCGAATCCTTACTGAACGCTAAATGCCTCTCACAGGCAGCGGCCTGCTTTCACCCAAGCTCTGCCCCACTTTGTGCCGCTGTCGAAGGCCTCTCATCTCCTCCTTACGCTCAAGGGGCTGGCTGCCGGCCGCTCTGCCCTTCTTTCCTCCTAGCCAAACTGCCAATATTCCTAGCACAATTTGAGCTGCTGGCTCTGGAGGCATCTGAAGAATACAAAATAAGATTTATGCTCTTCACAGCTACGGGAAATTAAGTATTCAGGTCTATAAATCTGTCACGAAATATGAAAGAATAAAATGCATTTGTCTGAATGGGCACATTAGTGGGTGACTCATATTATTTGTCATTCATGTTATAACACTGAAGAAAGGACTATCATTTTGAACTCCGTATTACTAGGGCTTTTAGGTCACACACCTCCCCTAATTTGATCCTGAAAGCAATGTCCTTAAACCCCGACTCCCTCGGGTGATGCAGAGTAACAGAGGGTAGATGGGCGGGAAACCTGGGTTCCAGACCCAGCTCTACTGTGAGGACAGGAATCTGTGGCCTACGGCACAGCACTCACCTTCCCGGAGCGCACTTCCCTCCTCCTCAAAACAGGGTTGGAAGTATTTCTCCCCTGCTCCGTGGGGCTGCTGCAAGAATGTACTGAAACAACATGTGAAACTGTTTTGTAAACTCTGAAGCCCTATAAACATCTGCTGTGGATCTGCAGCGACACTGTTGCCTGATGTGAGAAGGGGTGACAGGGCCTTTAACCAAGGCAAAGGGGGAGACAATGGTCTAGCCCTCTGACTCCACAGACCCCCCCCAAATCATCACTGGGTGTTAAGCACTGATTTAAATAAAAGGCTTGAGAACCCCCGGAAAGCACAACCACTGTCCTAATCTCTAGGGGATGGCTGCGGATGCTCAGGGGAGCTTTTGCCACTAGACCTTCTGATCAAGTGCGAGATCGGTGAAAATCGTACCTAAAAATCACTAAAAATTAATTGACATAAACAACTTTTTTTAAATAAACTGGGGGGGAAACTTAAGAAAACAAACCTAATACCTGAAAATCTAATGTTCAGAACACTTCTGATATTCTTTTTCAGATTTTCCCCTCCGTTTCACATATCAATATGGCAATATCTATCCCCCCGGGCAACAAGATGCATGTATGGACAGTAGCTCTTTAAAGAGGGAGCAAAATAACTAAAGATCTTCCAATCCAACTCTAGCAACAGCTGCCCCTCTCTTAAAATAAAAGCTGCCTAATTACTGGTATTCATGTGGTCAGACTATACCCCCAGAAGGCACAGCTCCACTCTCCTCAGTCCACGACAGAAATCCTCTTAAACCATTTGACATCCCGAACTGTGCAGTTTTAGGCCTGCACATATGTCTCAGTCAGGGGCCCAAAACTCACATGATTACAAACTCGAGAAGGAAAAAAATTTAAAGTAGACAAAGAAAGATGACAAAAATTAAGAAAAATAAATAAAAGAATCAGATGTCTTTTTTTTTAATTATAGTACCAGGAAGCCAGGAAGCTGACAAATGGTATGCTACTGCATTAATAATGAAACTATGAATATTCATTACACAGTAGTGATAAATAAAAAGAAGGAAAACCATCGAGTGCAGATGGGGCAAAAATTCAAAAAGCTTTTAAAAGAAGAAAAAAAAAGAAGACAGAAAGAAACCACACACAGCCTCCGACAATACCATTTCAGTAAAGGTCCCTGGGTGGAAACTTTGATCTATGATAAGATGAGCCAGTAAAGAAGGAACTTCCTTACACAAAGGTAAATAAATAAACAATATAAACTACCCCAATGACAGGAAGAGCGTTCAATAAAAACAGAGTCAGGATAGCCTTTTGCTAAGCTATCAGGGATCAGAATAACACATCTCCCAAATCTCTAATAAGGTCAGTAGGTATGTCCCCACCCTCCCACACCCTCGCTCCCCACTTAGAGAAGGGACAACCTTAGATAAAAATCCAGTGCACTAATGTGTGACCTCTAATGTTTAATTTTTTTATATATCTTGGGAAGAGGAGGAAAATCCAAAGATACAAACAGAATTAACCCCAAAAGACATATCCATGGGTCACACAGCTTGTTTTCCCCCTATCACAAGCTAGAGACTTCTGGAAACAG
Organism: Miniopterus natalensis; assembly: GCF_054644295.1. Lineage (NCBI taxonomy): Eukaryota > Metazoa > Chordata > Mammalia > Chiroptera > Miniopteridae > Miniopterus > Miniopterus natalensis. The sequence continues at coordinate 57,739,529 of NC_142090.1, read as the reverse complement.
TCACCACACAGGATCCTCAATTTTTCTACAAGGTTATTTCAAGGTAAGTACGAAAAACTCATAAGCTCTACATGACCAAAAACACCGCCGCACAAATGGGCAGTCACTTTATGATTTTTAAAAATGTGCACAGATTATTCTAAATTGTTTCCAAACGAACAGCAGGGGTAAAAGTCGTGGATACTAAATTATTGAAAACGCACAACATCTTGCCTGTACGTTTTAATTAGATAAGAAAGAATCCTGAAGGCAAATGCTGGAGGATCGTTAGGACTGGAGTAAGCGCCTACTCTAAGTAGGAAAATCAATTTGTTTGCAGCAACAGTCGTTTTGTTTCTCAATTAGTCCCACAGCCAAGGATTACCCTACTACACACTTAGCATTAATCTGTAACTTGAAAGTCACACAATTCACCAGTAAATGTAACTCAGTATCATTTAAATGCAAGGAATTTTCAACGTTCCTTTTAAAAGCCAACAATCCAGCAAGTCCCTTCCAGCAGCTACTGTAGCTGTTACGGAGGGGGCCAGGTCACCCCCAGTTCCACCACTTCACTAGCCTTGCTGCACTGGTTGCTTAACTAATCTAAAACTCAGCTTCCCCATCTGTAAAAGTAGAAACAATAATGCCAACATTATTAGGAAGATTAAATAATGTACATAAAGAAAAAACATTTAAGGATAAAGTGGGTCAACTATATTGGCAACAGAAGACTAGGCTTTGAGTGGTGAGCACACATTGCAATATACAGATGAGGTGTTATAGAACTCTACACCTGAAACTTATATAATGTTATTAACCAATGTTACCTTAGTAAATTTAATTTAAAAAAAGAAAAAATTGGGTTGTTGTGGTTTTTTTTGGTCTCATAATCAATAAACGACCAGTGAATTCCTATGGCATTCTAAAAGAGAGATTATGGATATAAATAAACTCACCAAAAAGACTCCAAAAGTGTTGTCTGTTTAATCTTTCAAGCGTCATTTACGTGGCACATACTAAACGTAAGACACTGTGCTGAACAAACAAAATAACCCACCGAGCAGACAAAGCCCACCAGGGGCCGTTCCTTCCCGCAAGATCCGGCCCGCACACGGGTATGGAAGGGCCGCTGTGATGGGAGGGGTGGGGAGCAGCGGCAGGAGGAAGCCTAAATTTGGGCTTCAAAGCCTCAGTTTCCCCATCTTTAAAATGAAGAGGTTCCTAAAATCAGACCACTGGTGTCCCATGAGGAAGCTAAGGAGGCATCACGCGACCCTCAGCTTGTTCCCCAGACGTGAGGGCTCAGATGGCGTGAAGGATGACACAGATGTCACTGAGCATGGTGGATGCTGAGAGGCACTATCAAGCCCTGAGAAGCGGAGTGCCTGCGGTGTGCCAAGACCTGTTAAAGGATTTACGAGCGTTATCTGATTAATCTTCACAATAAGTTTGCCAGGTAGAGATTATGACCCTTGCTTGGACAGATAAGGGAAAGTAGGCACGTAAGGTTGTGGGGTAGGGGAGAGATCCCTGCTGGAAGACAGGAGAAGAGAGATCCCCAAGCTCATCACCCTCCGGCAGAGGGAGCTCAGGGTGGGAAGCCCTGGACAGACCCAGTCACAACCAAAAACAGCAAGCGCTGATCAATCACTCAAAAATTTTAAAAAATCTCGAAGAAAAATACCCAGCCCATCGACCACCGAATCAACAATTCCTGTGACTCATCCCCAAACTGGTGATGCTCAATGATCCCCGAAATGGTGGCAGATGTCTCACCAAAAGTTCATACACATTTTGCAGGTTTCTGACTGGACAAAAATATTATGTGTTAATTGATACATCTTGCAGGATATGACTCAAACATTTAATATACAGACTATTAAGTGCAAAGGAATGTCAAGAAGATACTGAATAAAAACCCGTATGTCTCTCTTTTGGTACATAAATAAATTTTAAAATTCCTCAAAACATTCTTCAAATAATTAAATGTAATCAGCAGGTCTCTTACACAGGATGCTTTAAAAACCCACCAACAAAACTTACAATAAAATGTACCTGAGGACCCTTTCGTTATTAAATACTTCGAAGTTGAAATAATCAACATTTTATGTTCATTAAAATTGTTTATATTGGAAAAATACTCACCCGAGAGCTAAAGAAAATAACAGCTTTAATTTAGAAAGTTACAAGCATCAAGAGAGAAAAAAAATTTAAAAAACAGGAAAGGAAGAGATAAAAATATAATTTGCTGATGACATGATTACATACCTAGAAAACCCAAAGGAAACCTCTGAAAAATACTGAAACCAAGTGTTTAGTAAAATAGCAAAATACAAAATAAGTATATAAAAATCTATAGGAGCCAGAAACAACAAAAACATTCTTAATTATTATCATTATTATTTTTATTATTCCTCACCCAAGGACTTTGTGTATGTGTGGTGTTTTAAATATGTCTTTACTGATTTCAGAGAGAGAAAGAGAGAGGGAAAGAGAGAGAGGGAAATATCAATAATGAGTCATCACCCCCCACTAGGAATCGAGCCTCCAACCCGGGCGTGTGCCCTGACCGGGAATAGAATGGCAATCTCCTGGGCGATGCTCAACCACTGAGCCACACCATCCAGGCACCCAAGGACGTTTTTATTGATTTTTTTTTTTTTTTAGAGAGAGAGAGAAGAAGGGAGGGAGAGGCGGGGGGGGAGAGAAACATCGGTGTGAGCGAGAAACATCGATCGGTTGCCTCTTGTACGTGCCAACTGGGTACAGAACCCACAACCTAGTATGTGCCCAGACCGGAAACGGAACCCACAGCCTTGTGGTGTATGGGACTATACTCCAAACAACTGTGCCACCTGGCCAGGGCTGATTAGCATTTTTTAAAAGATGTCTCAAAATAACATAAATGGCAAATGAAAAGGCAAGTCACAAAGATTAAGAGCACTACAATACTTTATGAAGAGATCTTTATTTTTTTTAAAAAAAAAAACTTGAACAATAGTGGGACATATCATATTCACGCATGTAAAAAACAACAACACTGTAAACTGAAATGAATATTGTTTTAAAGGTATTGGGAAATTTTTTTACTAAATATAAAATTTTCATACTCTCCCAATTTTTCTATATCATATTTTTTATCTGTTCATTAATAACCAGGTGTTATTTTATATTGTAAAAATGTAAGAGTATTAGAATAATAAATAAATATCAAACCTTTTCAAGTACAATTTTTTTAATTTATCCTTATTGTTTAAAGTATTACAGATGTCCCCTTTTTCCCCCCATTGATTCCCTCCACCCACCCCCCAGGCCTTCCCCATACCAATGTCTGTGTCCATGGGTTATGCTTATAAACATAAGTTCTTTGATTAATCTCTCCCCACCCACACACCCCTCCCCACCTTCCCTCTGAGATCCTTCAGTCTGTTCCATGTTTCTATGTCTCTGGATGTATTTTGTTCATCAGTTTATTTTGTTTACAATCTGTTTTGAGGCTGTATTTTAATCCCAGTTTTCTTAACTGCTTAAGTATGTGTTGACTGAGTTACTAGAAATAGGTTTAAGAAGACTGAGCAGTAGACTCAGAGAAACAGGAAAAAAATGATTTAGCTTCATCTCTGTCCCTTCCTTTACTCTCAAGATAAATATGATTTGAAGTACAATACTACTAAAGGGTATTATACCCTTGAGTACACTAGCCACCAGCCTCAGAGGTAAAATGCCCGAATGGAAGCAGAAACAAGTTAGAGGCTCTCACATGGAACTTACATGTTCCCCAAACAAACAGCAGGAAGGGCTGGCAAATACATTCATTTTAAGAGTAAATATTAACTCAATGAGCTTGGTAACTGGAAAACTGATTATACCCTCTCGAGATTTTCACTTCTCTGCTCTTTGTCATCAAAAAGAAAAAGAGCCCTAGCCGGGTGGGCCCAGGTGGCTGGAACACCGTCCTGTACACCAAAAAGGTTTCAGGTTCAAACCCCATCAGGGCACACACCTAGGCTGCAGGTTCTATGCCGGGTCCAGGCAAGTACGGGAGGCAACTGGCCAATGTTTCTCTCACTTCCCTGTCTGTCTGTCCATCTGTATGTCTCTCAAAATCCATAAACATATCCTCAGGTGAGGCTAAAAACAAAACAAAACAAAAGAACACTAAGAGGTCACAAATTCTCCTACTTCTGAGCCCAACTGGTACCAGAGAAGAATCTAAAAATAACTCTTTATGTCCTGAAATCTTCCCAAATCAAATGGAGGTAAAAACATTAGACAAAGTAAATCAAATGACAGGCATGACAGAAGTCATCCCTGAAAGGCAGTGGGGAGCAGGACGTTCAAGTTCCTGTTCAGGGCCATGATTCTCTACTTGCAGAAGAGGGCCAATCATTCCAAAACCTCAGCATCTCCTGCCAGCTACTTGCTCTGCTTCTTCCCTGGCCTGCAGCGGTCACCTAGGAAAGGGGCACGTCTGCCACAGCAGAAGGATGGCACACGCAGCCAAAAGGTCATAAACCGCCTGGACCCACTGCCAGGGCCGTGAAAGGGCTCAGGGTGAAGAAAGCACGGTGGCTGGTGGCTGAGCACAGTCCCAAGACCAAGCAGTTTCAGGGGGGAAAGGGAAAGAACACCCAATGATACTGGACGCATGGGGTAAAGGGGACAGAGAGAAAACCTGGGTCTGATATTCTCGAAACCCACTTACCAAAGAGAAGGAATACAAAGCATTCGCTGTCTCTCTCCACGCCCACCTAAAATCTTTATTTTTTTCTTACTGAGATGTAAATATTTAAAAGATCAGCCTGTTTCCTCTATATTTTAAGCTTTATGAAGATTTCAAGTATCACAATATGAAATAAAAATGAAGCTAGAGTGGCTTCACATGCACAGGCTAATAGGATTTGAAAAGAAAGAATGACTTTATTATCTGATGTACTCTGTTCAATAGTAACTATTCGCCGTGTTCAATTTACACCCATTGAAAGATCTTCTGACACAGCTTTCTGAACATGTCATTTAAAACACACACCAGCACTCGCCTAACATCTCCCAGCAGGCTGGTGATCCACGGTACCTCATCCATCCGTTAACCTCCCGTAACCTTCACTGTCTTCTGAATCCTAATGCCTACTAGAAGGAGGAAGCTAATTTCTTCAACAATTCCACCCAACCCCACCCAAATACAGATAAAAACAGCAATACAAGCAACGCAAAGAGTAATTTAGAAGAGTCCGTGATCTCACACTAACCAACCATGCTTTCTTCAGCAATTTATTTAATTACCTTGGACCTCAGTTTCTTCTCTGTAACTTGGTGGAACTTGGCTCAAAAATTACATTGGAATCTACTGCAGGAATCTTCCAGGTTCACTTGCTCTACATCTTATTAGGAAAACCATTGATCTGTTAGAATTACTACCAAACATCAGCTGCATCTTTCTAAGAACTTTAGGCCAGATCCCCATCAATACACCGAATATCACACATCCAGTGCCCAGGTGTTGTTTCTCCCTTCTCCTGGGACACAGCTCAGTAAAATGCTAAGCACACATTGGAATCAGAGAGACTAGGCTGGGATCACAGATTAAACCACTTTCTAGCTAAGGAGCTTTGAGCAAGTCTGAACTCCAATGAACCTCAATTTCCCTATCAGCCTTCTGTATTTCCTTTATTCCCCCATGCAAGAAACATGTATGTTTTACATGTTAAAGCTGAGATCATACTCCTGTATATACAAGGATATTATCGCTTAACACTGTAACTTTTATTTTATGCTTTTTACTAGTTTGTAAATTTTCTGCAGTGAGCATTACTTTCCTTAGTAGCAAATATTAAAGCTACTCAGTGAAAAATAGGTAACTGTGATAAGAAGGAAAAATTCTGAACCTGAAGAAAGTCCAGGGTGAGAAGCCTACGCTGCCTGAAAAAAAATTTTTCAAATTGAGGGAAATGCATATATAAAACAATATAATAAGGGACATAAATGGAATGCTGTAGATACTAAAAGTATCTGAAACTTATCAAATTAATGCCATTCATATGGGCTGCAAGATTTTTATCTTCTAATAACTGTAGAGAAATTAATGTAAAGCAGATCAGTATATCTTGCAAAGAACATATTTATTTATATTTTCCTTTTATGATGAAAGCACCTTTTTCTTGCACATGTAACATCATTTAGATAAAGTAATGCAAACCTCTTGGGGAAAGTTCTGAGCTCAATTAAGGCATCTAGGGACAGGCCATATGTTAACAAGCATTTTGCACACCTGAACCCCAATATCTAATGACTCAAGGATGCTCATTTTTAAAATTAAACAGTCTGCCTTTTAAGGGAAGGGAAGTAAGCCCTGCAGAAACTCTTCATCATATTCACGAAGACAATATAAAGAAGCTGTACAACTGAAGATTCAAAATAAATGAGCGCCTATATAACACAAAAGAAGTTGTAATTCATGCCTTGAATGACTAACACAATTTTATCCCATCTATCTTCTCGCTTCTTTAACAATAATTTTTAAATAAAATTTTTGTTAAAATTGAAAATATAACCATAAGTCATCTTTACTCATTTTTATCTGTTGTGGAATAATGTCTACTTAGCCCTCCTTCGTTTAAAATTTCTTTATCTCTGTCATAGTTTCCCCTTTGGCTAAAATATCTGGAAAATTAATGTGATATCAAGAAGTATACAGTTGCAAAACTAGGACTATATTTTCTGAACCAAAAATCAGGATGCATGATCTGAAATCAAGAGCTGTTCAAAAAATTCAGACTGCATGTAACTGTACCAATATCCATCTTCCACCCCTTTTTAGTTCAATAATAGTTTAGAAGAGTAGCTATCAATCATTTATCATCAGAATACACTTGTGGGATATCATACACTCAAAAAACAACCCTGGTTGCAGCAGAAGTTATTTTCAAGGTGTAATTTGGGGTAGGGAGAGGTGAAGTCCACACCAAAATCTTCAGGGAGCATTTAGAAAACTCTCACCCTCATGCCCATCACTGTTTTACAAAACTGGTGCCCTCTCTTCTTTGAAAAATCCTTTAAAACAGAAGAAATAATGTTCTAAGGTAACTAAGTTATAGTTATAGCCCAGCCTTAAGGCAAGGAATAGACTAGAAGAACATATTTCCATTTGTTTCCACGAAGACATATGTCATGGGTGATAATTCCCTACTTGACACATTCCTATGGGCAAACTCTGGACTATGCCAAACTCCTGGTACTCTAACTGCAACTCAGCCCCTTTCTTTCCCACACAAGAAAATACATGAGAACACAACTGAGAGACTGACATCAATCTGCTCTACAGCTTTTTAAGGAAATTATCTGCATACTTCAATAGGTCAACACAGTTAGAACAATGTGTTTGAGGTCAGCTAGACTAGAATGGTGAGTGCCTGAACGTAAAAATACCTTCTAGAATCACACTTTACAGACATCTCACATGAGAGTGTCCACAGGTTGAAAGAACACAAATGAGCACATGGAATTGTGACTCTAAGACTCCAGAGTTCTCCATACAATTTCAGTCTCTTTCAATACTTACAAGTGAGATTGGCCAGGCTGGAAAAAGTGTTATCAGTGAAAAGTCAAATAAGTACTCTATATGACACAATATCAGCAGTGTATACAAGTATATGTTAAGACAATTTCTTCTACTTTATTTTAACTGGTCATAAGAGCCTTAAAATTTTTCCCCCCACACATTCCTCACCCATGCATATAAGATTTAATATCATGGAATTTGGAATTTAATGAGCAGCTTTTTAAAAACACACATAAAAACTACTTATCTCATTTTTAAAAATAAGCACACAGTGTTGCATTATAAGACACTGTGGCAAAGAGTTCTGCCATATATTAAGATCATTAAAAAAAAAATTTTAATAAAATCCCCAGGCTCATATGCTTAAACAAAAGATAAGGGAAAAGAAGGGAGGAAAAGAAGGAAAGGACAGGACAGGACAAGAAGAAAAGAGGGACGACATGAAGAAAAAAAGAAAATCAAATTTTAAAAAATAATTAATTGAAAGTACAGACCATTACTCCTGTCCTCAAAAAACCCTGACCTACTGAGCATATAATAGAGTATATAGGTGTCATATTATAAAGTTGGACACCTGAAATTTATATACTTATTAACCAATGTTATCCTGATAAATTTAATTTTTAAAAAAGAAAATCATTTGATCATAAAAAATAAAGACACTTCTTTGACCTTATTTTTAAAAAATAAAATAAACTGGCTTCTGGTCAAGATGGCAGCGTAGGGTAAACACAGTACAGGCCTCCTTGCACAACCACATAAAAATACAACTAAACTACATCATTCAGAAAGGCCTGAAATCTAGCTGAGTGGAAGCCCTACAACTAGGGAATTAAAGAAGCAGCTACATTCGGACTGGGAGGAGGGGCCGAGATGCAGACAGGCTTGTCCCACACCTACAAGTGGTGGATAAAAATCAGGAGGGATATGAGAAGCAAGGGGTCTCAGCCCCATACAAGGTTCCCCAGCCCAGGGTACAAGTGCCTGGAAGAGAAGTCCCCATAACCTCTGGCTGTAAAAACCAGTGGGGATTCAGGCTGAGGGAGCCTCAGGGCTCCAGGAGTTCCAGGCAGTTCCTCTGAAAGGGCTCGCACACAGACTTACTCAGACTCCCTCCTTCTGAGCTCCAGCATTGGGGCAGCACTAAAAAGGCATCAGAAACATACAGGGAGGACCTGAATTATCCAGCATCACGGCGAGAACTGAAGGGCAGCTTTCTGAGCCCTTCCTCCACAGACGCTGCAGATGGGTGCCATATCTGAGTCTCCATCAACCTCGTTATCGCTATTCACCTGAGACCCCAACCCACCAATTTGCAGACCCACCAAGCTGTTTCCAGTGGCTTTTCCATACAAATGGCCTGTCTTGGCTCATGCTTCAGACTTTCCTAAAATCTCTCAAACAAGCAGCATCTAGCCTGCGGTATACGTCTCACTAAGAGGCCCCAGGCTCGGAACTAGCAGCAGCTATCTACAGATAGCTTTGTAGCTCATGCCAGGTGGCTCCAGGAAGAACACAGGCAGTGGCCAACCTTGGCCTGTACCTCCTGGAGGCCCCAGAGCCAGTATCCCAACTGAACAGCTTCAGAATACGTTGAAGTACCACCCAACCACCTCCACAAGGGACCCAACCCACTCAAGGGGTGCACTCAGCAGGCATCAGAGCCCCACTGAAGTAAGTCCTGCTCTTGGTGTGGAGCCCTGCACAGCTGATCCTCTACAGTGGTCACAGCCAGTCCTTGCAGCAGATTGGCCTGAGGGGGTAAACCTCTCCCACTGATGTCCCAATAATATCAACACTCAACTACAAGAGAAGTGTATACACAGCCCACATGGGGGGAGGAGGGAGCACCTGGAGTGCCCAGCTCAGATGAACAGACAAGCTGTGCCACTGGAGCCTACAGGACACCTACTACATTAGGCCATTCTACCAAGACTGGGAGACATGGCAGCTCTACCTAATACATAAAAACAAACACAGGGAGGCTGCCAAAATGAGAAAACAAAGAAACATGTCCTAAATGAAAAAAACAGAACAAAACTCCATTAAAAAAAAACTAAACTAAATGGAGAGAAGCAAGCTACTAGATGAAGAGTTCTAAACAGTAGTCATAACAATACTCAATGAACTTAGGGGGAGAGTAGATAAACTTAGTGACAACTTCAAAATATAAAAAAGGACATGGAAACAATAAAAAAGAAGCAGCTAAGATTCAAAACAGTGATTTGGAATATAAGGAAGCAAAAAACACCTAATCACAACAGCAAAAAAGGAAGAAAAACCCAAAAAAATTAGGGTAGTGTAAGGAGAATCTGGGACAACTTCAAGCATACCAACATTTAAATCATCAGAGTTACAAAAGAAAGAGAGAGAGAGCAAGAAACTGAAAACCTATTTTAAAAAATAATGATGGAAAACTTCCCTAGCCTGGATAAGGAAATAAACATACAAGTCCAGGAAGTGCAGAGAGTCCCAAACAAGATGAACCCAAAGAGGTCCAAACAAGACACATCATAATTAAAATGCAATAGGTTAAAGACAAAGAGAGAATCTTAAAAGCAGCAAGAGAAAAGTTAGACAAGGGAGCTCCCATAAGACTGTCAATTGATTTCTCAACAGAAACTTTGCAGGCCAGAGGGATTGGCAAGAAATATTCAAAGTGATGAAAAGCAAGGACCTACAACCAAGATTACTCTACCCAACAAAGCTATCTTTAGAATCAAAGAACAGATAAAGAGCTTCCCAGACAAGAAAAAGCTAAAGGAGTTTATCACCACCAAACAAGTATTACATGAAATGTTAAAGGGTATTCTTTAAGAAAAAGAAGAGCCCTGACCCGTGTGGTTCAGTGGTTAGAGTGTCTGCCTGCGGACCAAAGGGTCTTGGGTTCCACTCCTGGTCAAAGGCACATACCTGGGTTGCAGGTTCGATACCCAGACCAGGGCAGGGTACATGCAGGTGGCAACCACTTGATGTGTCTCTCTCACATCGCTGTTTCTCCCTCTCTCTCTCTATCTCCCTCCCTTCCACTCTCTCTAAAAATCAATAGAAAAAATATGCACAGGTAAGGATTAACAAAAAAACATTTTTTTTAAATATATCAAAAATATGAAAAAAAGTGACAATAAATATGTATCTATCAACAATTGAGTCAAAAAAACAAAATAAATGAACATGCAGAGCAGAAACAGACTCATAGGTACTAAGAACATTTTGATGGTTGCCTGATGGGAGGGGGTCTGGGAGGTTGGGTGAAAAAGGTGAAGGGATTAAAAAGTGCAAGCTGGTAGTAACAAAATGGTAATGGGGATGTAAAGTACAGCATAGAGGATATAATCAATAATATTCTAATAATTATGCATGGTGTCAGATTTATCAAGATGATCCTTAGTAAGTTATAAAATATCTAATCACTAGGATGTGATTAGACACCTGAAACTAATATAATATTGTATGTCAACTGTAATAGAGAAATAGTGATTACTAAAAAAAAAAAAAAAAAAAAAAAAAAAAAAAAAAAACCTGACCACCTGACTTAGCTGATTTCAATTATCATTATGGCTCCTACCATAAGAGCATCTCAAATACAATCAAGCAATTTAAGGATTTCTGGATTATAAATCAGTTACTCAAATTTCAGTCAGAAGGAAAATGGGTATAATATATCCCCCGTAGCTCAGCCCATTTGTACTTGTTGGAGAAAATCATAAGTACCTAGGCTATATGAAGAGATTTTGTACACCCAAGGTCAGCTTTCTGTAAATGAATTTAAACACTCAAATCAAAACACTGCCCAAAAGGGAACACCAGCTGCCCTTATAGGAGAGACTTCCTACAGGCAAATAGGCCTGTCGTCAGGATGCACGGTGCCTTCAACTTCTGTAACATTCTGTCTTTTGGGAATTAAGAAAATGAAAGTGACTAATTCTCCCAAATGTCATACATTTTACATTTTATGACATGAACTTCCTCCCTTAATCTTTACAGCACTACCCAGACATTGTAGGCACTGTCTGAAACTAGACATAATTATGGTAATTATGCCTACCATAATTAGGGAGATGGTAAATGTGATCAAACCAAAGGGAAAACTGAAGCACAAGAAAGTTTCAAGCGTCTGAAAATTTCAACTAGATTTCCAATGACAGAATTAAGGAGGAAGTAAAGTTCTTTTTCAGTCATCCAAATTTGGTGAATTTGAACATAAAGATTTATTGGCATAATCAGAATAGTCTAAATTTCTAGACATCTTGCATGGGATAGGTCCGTACCTTCCAGGACTGGCAGACATGACGACATCATGTGAAAATAAAATAGGATATAAAGGTATATAAAATCTTACTCTAAAGAGTCACATTGCATCTGTGCCTGGGCACCACACCGCAAGATGACAGGAACTGGTCAGTGGATTAAATTCTGTGAGACTGGCTAGACTGAGAGTCAGGTTGAGAGCATATCCACAGCCTCACATAAAACAGACATCAACAAATACTTGATGTACAAATCTTTGAATTTAAAGGAAGGAAGTGCCATGACCAGAAGAGTGACAGATGGAACAGTGAGATCAATTAGGAGATCACTGGGATAAAATAGGTAAAAGGGATAAAGTCCTAAACTGAGATCATGGTAGCTGGAACGGCGATGAAGACATAAAGAGATGACTGTTTGATAAGTGGGAAGATAGGCAAAAGACAGATCATACAAGGCCTTGAAAGCCAAGCTAGGAGTTTGGACTTGAACCTAAAGTTGACAGGAAGCTTTTAAAGTATTAAGCAGGTGAATAGCCTGATTTGTGTTTCAGGTCTGTCATTCAGTTGGAATGGGAGGCAGGCTCTAGGCAGGGAGGCCAGAGCAGGACAAGAAGAGGCTGAATGTGCACCTCAGCAGTGGGAATGGAGATGGCAGGAGGGAACAAGAGCCAATGCCTACATTTAGGAATTGAAGGGAAATTTAGGATGGTGTCAGGTTTTCACCTTGGAAAAATCATGTGGCTGTTAAAGCCAATCACTGAGATAGGAAAGGGAACAGGTGTAGGTTTAGAGAATATAAGAATTAGTAACATTTTGTAAGTGCTGAGATCAAGGTGACCAAGAGATGCAGAGGCAGAAACATCTATTGAGCATCTGGACATCTGACTGTGGAGTTCAGAAAGCTGAGTCAGCCACGCTGATGTGAGTATAATACGGGGTAGCCAACAGCAAGGGAAAGACAAACCAGAAAAGGAGAGCATGAGAAAATGACCACAGAGGCCCTGGCCAGTGTAGCTCAATGGTTAGAGTGTCAGCCCATGAACCAGAGTCATGGGTTCGATTCCTGATCAAGGGCACATACCCAGGTTGCAGGTTTGATCCTGGCCCAGTCTGGGTGCATTCAGGAGGCAACCAATCGGTGTCTCTCTTCCTCATCAATGCTTTTCTCTCTCTCTTTCTCTCTCTCTCTCATTCTCTCTCTCCCTCCTCTCTTCCACTCTCTCTAAATATCAATGGAGCACAGCTGAGCATTACTCAGTGGTTGAGCATCAACCTAGGATCCAGAAGATCATGGTTCAATTCCTGGTCAGGGCACATGCCTGGGTTGCGGGCTCAATCCCCATTGGGGTCATGCAGGAGGCAGCCGATCAATGACTCTCTCATCACTGATATTTCTATCTCTCTCTCCCTCTCCCTTCCTCTCTCTGAAATCAATAAAGATATATTTTCTAAATAAATAAATAAATAAATAAATAAATAAATAAATAAATATCAGTGGAAAAAAGTATCCTTGGGTGAGGGTTAGCAACAACAACAACAAAGAAAATGACCACAGAGGACAGAGGGCTTCCGTTATGATGAAAGAGATGGGGAACTTAACCATGCTCGAGGCCTATGGTGAAATACCTATACACAAAGGAAGAGACAGAAAATGCCGATTAGAAAGACTCCATTACACAAGTTTCTGGCATGGAAAGGAGGGGAAGGAATCAAGGGAAGTGGAGAAGGAACTAGCCTAGAACAGAAAAGACAACTCTCCTCTGAGATGGGGATGGAGTGGGGAGTAAGACTGGAGCAAATGAAGGTACATGTGGGGGCAAGGTGCTGATTCAGTCTAATGGCATTAAGTGCTGTAAGAAGTTGGAGGGCGTTAGGAGTTGAACTGTGTCCACCAAAAATTCCTGTTGAAGTCTTAACTCCCCAGTGCCTCTGAATGTGATCTTACTTAGAAACAGGGTCACTGCAGATGGAATTAGTTAAATTGAGAGGAGGTCACACTGGAGCAGAGTGGGTCCCTAACTCAGTATGATTGATGTCCTTATAAAAGAGAAATTCGGATACATGAACACTCACTGAGGGAAGACGATGTGAACAAACAAGCTAAGGAAAGAGACTTGGCATAGATCCCTCCCTCACAGCCCTCAGAGGAAACCAGCCCTGGGGACGCTTTGATTTCGGACTTTTGGTCTCCAGAACTGTGAGACAATAAATTTCTGTTGTTTTAAGCCACCTGGTTGGTAGTAATTTTCTATGGCAACTCTAGCAAACTAATACAGGGGGAAAGTCATCTCCTTAAAGGGAGGAGGGTTGCTAGGAGGTTTGAGGGGAGTGGAAAGGTTTCAGCAGGAAGCAGGCCAGCCACACAGTGTAAGGCTGTGCACAGTGGCTTCAGGTTCCAGCAAAGGCTGGAGACGATAAATTTATTTATACTGTAGAGTGGTTTCCTCAAGCAGCTCTTGGCAGCCACTGGGTAAGAAAGGAAAAGATGCCAGGTCAAAATCAAGGGCTGGCAGAGTAGGTTACAAGCAAAGTACAAAGTGGCGAGGCCATTGAGGATACTGGGGAGAGAGTGATGTACCATGAGTGAACAGAGGAGGGGGGAAGGCTTAGGCTGGAAGAATGCGATAGGGGTTTTCTGGAAACTGGAAGCCAGGAGAGAAGAGACAAAGGGAGTATGCAGCAGGAGAGAGAGAGCTAGGAAGAAAAGGTTGTTCCTGGGATTTATTATTTTAGATGAGGAACTCTAAGAAGTCTGAAGCTAGATCCTTGCATACAATGCAAACATCATTCACACAGACCCTGAGGCCTCCAATGATGATGACAGGGAGAGAAAAGACTGCAAGAGCTTCCACCACCCTCAAGGGATGGAAAAGAATGGCCAAGAATATCCCCAAATCATATCTGTACCTCAGCCCTGGACTCTAGTTCTCATAAAAATCACCGCCGCCTTTCTCACTACAGGTGCTTATGATAGGTACGTCTTCATACAAAATAACAGAGGGGCCTGGACTAGAAGCTGAAATCAATGGACTACTGCTCCCATCCATCTCACAAAATGATCACATTAAGCAGACAGGAAGCAAGTTAACTTGTAAGAAGGTAGCTCAGAGAAGTTACAGATCAGGTGTAAAAATGTGAAGCTATTTGGTAGGCTTTGTACACATTTTTCTAGTATACAAAAAATAGAGTCGCTAGAAAATGCGCAAATGTGCTAGCAGCCCCTATACTTCGCAAACATGAAATAACTGAGCAGAGTGAAGACTAATTAGAAAAAGTCATAAACGATCACCCATTTTTTCCAAACTAAATAAATGCTGAACTATCTGGATTCCATACCATAGACAAATAAAACTTCTCATTTGAAAAGGTTTATTTTGATCACTAAAATTTTTGCATTTCTCCCCCAAAGAGCCAAGCATAGTCAACATTTTGTTCTGACAACTTATCTGAGCTAAAGTAACAGAGGCATGAAGCAGAACTAAAGCTACACCATTTAACCTCTTAATTTATGCAGAAGAACCATTCATGAATTGCTGTGGCTTTAGACTTCTCCAGCTCTTTCTATAAACATATATTTACACTTAATTGGAGCTTTCTGCTTCCAAAGTTCAAAAGGTTTTACATGTGGTAATTTTACATTAGGGCAGATTAGCTGTGTTTCTGACCTTTAACATTTTAGGTATTATTATTTTAAAACAAATTAAATAAAAAAATAAGATTCCAAATTTCACCAGAAGTCAGAGTACAGCTGCTGTTCACTGCCCCAGGAAGAATGGATCCACTTAGGGGACATGCCATGGCCATTCACTGGGGAGCAAAGGTAAGAAAGAAATTTGGAAAGTTCTGCAATAGTATCACTATTGATAGTGACAACACCAACTCTCATCACAATGTCACCAAAAACGTTGTCCACTTAAAACTGTGACACAATGTAGCAATCTTCTTTGATCCTTCAATCTGGCTTAACCATTTGCTTCGCCAACAATTATTTATTTAGCCCATTCATTTTAGCCACTTACTGCGTCAAACCCTAAGGCTTCAACAAAATTCCCTATTCCAACAAAATTGCCTACGAATCTAACTATCTGAGGCCTCAATACTTAGCTTCCAAAGTGCCTCTCATTTCTCTCTACAACAAGCATTAGCACACGGTTCCTGAATAAAGTCCAGACTGGTTATGAAAATTAACAGTCATGGTAATTTCAGCCTATTTAAAAACAAGTAAATAAATATTTTTTTCAAAAAGGTCCATATTTTTTCTCTCCTCCATTCCAGGTCCAACATGTATACATGTCCTAGAAAAATCCTCTACATAAATTGGGGAGTAGCAACTAAACTCCAGCTCCAGACCCTCTGGAGAAGCCATTCCTCGAGATAAGGAGCCTCCAGCTCATAAACACAGAGAGGGAGAAAGCCGCCACACCTCCATGCCCATCTAAGTCGCTCACCCAGCCCAGGGTTTTAAGACTCAAATCTTGACTGAATTCCAACACATGGTCCAGTTCCCCGGATTTTGAGAGGAAGATCACAAAACAAGTTCAGGAAAACTTCTATCACTATAATCCAAAGATGATCTTTGAAGAAGTCACTGACTTTCTGTTTATATAATCACAGATCTGATGCTCTTTTCTGATCTTGGCAAAATTGTAATTTTATGTTGATTGTTACGTAGGCCACTGTCATACATTTAAACAGAGAAAGCAACTTGAAGATCATAGTCTGATTGGTTTTACAAATGAGAAATTGAGCCCTGGGTAAATTAAACGACTTGCCCTGATAGGTAGGAACCGGCAAATGAGAATTCACATCATCTGGTACTCAGTTCAACATTCTCTCTCCTGATTGGCAACCGACAGTTATTCTTATTTAGCAGATAGTTACTGACTGTTAACCACGTGCAGGCCACCTGAGGGATTGCAAAGCTGAATGCAGTCATCCTCCGAAGGAACCTGAGAAGTGGTAGGTTTTAGACAATATTTTCACAGTTTTAATTAACATGCAAATCATCACACGAAGCCTTATATGGAATTTTAGAGGAATATCTGAAATAACTCTCCAATTCTTAATTTCAAACTAAATGCTTCATCCTTGCAGCCCTTCCAACTACAGAAGGTGGATGTCTCGGTGAGAGCATCGGTGATGAGGGGGAGGTGATGGCAAGGACAATGACAATACCAATTAAGAGACGATTCCTATGTGCCATCACTGTTCTGGAACCCTTATACACTTAGCTGATTTAATTCTCACACCAACTTTGTAAAAGGCTTAGGAAGGGTCAGTCGATTGCTCTTGAGAGGGTGGCTGAGTTAGGGTTTATTTATAGTCAGGCAGCCGTTGCTACAGCTGCCTCCCAGGCTCCTGACCCTGGCTCTTCCCCTGGTTAACTGGGAACTACCAGGTTCCTATGGACCTGTTTCTTCATCGGTGAGATGACGACATGGGTCACGTGACCTCCAATGTCTCTTCCAGGGGACACATTCTGAGAGCCACTAATCTGAGGTATTTAACCAATCTCTTGTGGTACAGAGGAAGGAAAACACTTTGTAAAAGCTAAGGATGATTTTTCCCCAAATTACAAAATCTCTGTACAGACATTTCGGGGGACTGGAGGGTTTAATATACCTCCTTAACTTTCACGGAGGCTCCAGCCTCAGATTATTTTAAAAGCCACGTGTCACAGCCACATGACAGACTAGCATAGGATCATTAACAATGGTATTTAAACAAGATGAGATATTTTTTACATTCCTAATGATGATTAGGGGTCATGAGTAAAAACACAGGGAAGTAACATGTTTGTTCCAGGTTAAAAGAGGAACAGGATGTAATATAGGGGCTGTGGCTTTCTGCGTGTTTTTTAACAAGAGGAAAAAAGCAAAAACAACTTTCAACAGTGGCTGTAACTGGAAATGGGATTCGGGAGACTTTCTCTTTTTCCGTATTTTTCTTTTTTATATGAGCTTAAATTACCTCCATAATTAGAGGGGAGCCTTTTCTTTATAAAGAGAGAAAAGGTGCCCAATATTCTCATGTTGATTTCTTCTGAGAAGAAAATAGTCTCCTAAAAACATCTCAATAACACTGCTGAAATTCCAGAAATACAGGTTTAGAGAACATCATTACAACCTTTACAGATGGGGAAGAAAAGATTCCTCTATTGCTTCAGGTCTAGAGTAACTAAGTTTTCTAGGATGGTGCAGGAGTGCTGGGAGGGGAAGTGGCTTCCGAGTCCAGGGACATGCAGCTTTGCAGAGCTGAGCCCGGGAAAGAGGACAGGTGCAGCAGGCCGGTGAAGCGGGAGACCGCGACAGCCACATGACACTGGCCCCATCCAGAAACCCCGGCCTGCAGCAGGCTTTCCCTGCGTGCTCCTGCCCCGCACCACAGCCAGCCGCCCGGCCGAGGGGGCTTTCCAGGAGCACAAATGTCCTTTCCTCGCTGAAGCACTACAGGGGGGGACGACAGGTAGCACATGTCACGGACTCTGCAGCTGTTAACCACACCAAACTAATCTATGCTTTCATTAGGCTTCAGGATAAGCACATCGCGTACATACGTCTGTGTTCATATATAAACACGCAATATATATACGTGTACACATGTGGTCCAGTTTACAACACAGATCAATTACTGTGGTTTGGATGGCGACAATGAAACACCACTTCATAGCACTCTTGAGAACATTTTGTAAACACATTATTTCTCTGGTGATTCCCACTGATACTGGAAAAACTCAGGAAAGAGTACAATTGAAAAATCACATTCAGAATGCTATTAATTACCTCTGCCTTACTTGAACAGGCTTTTTTGCTACTCTGTAGCAGGTAGATAAAGACAGATCTGATATACAAAGAATAGGAAAACTAGAACGGGAAAAGTCAGCACCTCCTCTGGGAGTCCGACAGACAATATGTGGCGTCAACATCGCATCACACCCTGCTTCAGAGGAGGTCCGCAAGCGAGCTGCGCTGCCCAGCTCACCCACGGCCCCAGGCCTGTCCTGAGCACGCACATCACCAACAAGGCAACGCCACCAAGGCCTGGTGTGTTTGGTGTGTTTGGTGTGTTTTTCATTTTAAAAGGCACATTTCTCTTCATTCATTTGACTGATTTACAATTGAAAAATAATATAGTGTAACTAAAAAGATATCACCTCTTGCTGGTCTTTTTTTAATGCACTTTTTCTCTGTTTCTAAGTGGGAAGTTGGCACCTATTGACTTAACCTGGCAGTAATTAAATACATCTAACATTAGATAAAGAAATTTAACCTACCTCGTCAAAGGTGGTGTCGTCTTTCTTCAAAGCTATAAAATAAGAAAGGAAAGGAAACAGTTATTGTGAAATGTCTCAAAGAGGCCAAGTTCTAAAAAACAGAAAAAAATACCAAACAGATCCAAGCGGTATGGCGTTTTCATTTCAGAAAGTAAAACTGTACCCCAGCCTGAATAACAATGTTATGATACAAATGAGAGAACCGCACAGCACGCATCTTTGTGAAACACTCTCATACATATGTAAATGTACTGCCCTCCCAAGTACAGAAAAGAAGCATGCATATTTTTCCCCTTCCTCTTCTGCAGTAGGAAAATGTTTAAATGAAAGTATGACAGAATCAAAAAAAGTACTATTAAAGAAATGTCCCCTTAAACTTCTGGGTTTTGCGCATATGTCATTATGCATGGTATATGGACCTCCCAGACCAAGTGTCAGGGTGACACCCACTCTGCACACCGCCCTGAATGAGATTTTCCTACTGAGAGAAGTTTAAGCACGGTGATGAAAGACCAAACATGTATCACAAGCACTGCAGAGATATAATTCAAGCATATCAACATGAGAAATTTGATAACAAAGCATCAACAAAGGAAACAATACATTCAGAATATTTTATAGGAACGAGTGAATTCTTGAAATTTATTTTAAATATGTCTGGCTTCAGAACTGGAAAAGAGAAAGAGAAGTATTTTATGCATAGTTGGCAAACACTTGGTTGCTTAAATCCAACAATCACTTAGAATGATTCATATGAAGGTAATGCACAAAGTAGCTAATTTAGCTGAAACCACTAGTTGGAGAAATGTTTCAAATTTAAAGAATTGTGCATAGGTGCTTACTGATAGTTCTATTCCAGATAGAAGTACTTGGAAAGCCACACTCTGACTAAAGCAATGGAAAGCAAATTATTTTGGCAATTAAGCTCTGAGAGAAGTCACGTACCTAAACTGAAGTTATCATATTAAAGCTTATTATAGTGTAGCAATCTCAAAAACAAGGTATATTTTCTGTTTTATACTAAAAATTTGTCTTTTTAAAACATCAGCAGTTATGGTGGTGCGTTAAGGAGGATGACAGCAGGTTAAGAGAGAGAAAATGTTTCTGAAAATTTAATTCTTAATCTTTCCCTTTTGTCTAAGAAACTGATCTGTGTTAGCTTCCTCTACTTCCTTTATTTGAGAACAACTTCTTCTGAATGGAAAATTAAAAGACAGGCCTTTGTCCCAGTCTCAAATGGCCTCACATTCAATTACACATATTTTATTATGCTAAACTTACATTAAATCTAAAATAACCTATTTTGATAGAAATACATATATAAGATCCTAGGTATTCTTGATGGTTAGGGTTAGTTCTTAATGGTTAAATTTTAACTTAGAACGTAAAACTTCTAATCTAAATAAATAAATAAATAAAAATAAAAGGCTTTCTTTAAATACAGGTCAACAATGTTACTAGACTATACCCCTTGCTCCCTCAATCCAAGGCATGTTCTTTAATTAACATACTTGACTAGTGAAGCTGTTATAATATATTAGTGACCTACATAAATATAGACAAGTGGGTCCATCTAAAAAAAACAATTTTTTAGAATGAGAAATGATTATTTTGTTGATTTCAAATACAAAGTCAATTATTGTCCAGCCTCATACCTAGCACATTTAATGAAGATTAATGGAAATCATTATGTGGCTGCCATACAAGGTACAAACAGCAGCAAGCTTATAATTCACAGCACAAACTTTTGAATACATTTACTTTGGACATGATAAAAGTTCTGGAAATTTAGCCATGGTTTTTCTTAAGCAAAGCATCCAATAAGAACTACAGCTGATACAATCCCTTAGAGAATTGCAAATATGGAATAAAGGCCCTCAAGCTGAGAGATGAAGAAAGCAGAAAACTAGAATTCTTAACACCCAGAGTGGACTATTTCCTTCTTGCCCTCTAAGTCCTGCCAGTTCCTCCAACATTCTGGATAGAGGGGTGTGGTCTGTAGGTAGAAAGGAAAGGAGAACAGAAGAGGGGATTGCAGGTGTATTTTCTAAGCTATAGGAACAGGAAGCCAGATTCTCTCCCCTGCACACTATCCTCAAGCCCTGGACACTACAGGGGAGAACATTTTAAGACTAAGAAGTTTATCGCTTCATTGAAACCCTTCACTGCTAGGCTGACAGCTTACACAGTTTCTTCTAAATATTGAATTCTTGCCCTGAAGAACAGGTAATAGTAACAACAAAAGCCAATTAAAGGTGCCATTTCCAAATATTTACCAGGTCACTGAAGACCTAAGCAAGCACACAACATCTCATTATTGATTACATTCCCCGACTGTCATTAATCATTCACGTAAATGTAAGCCCACAATTGTCTTCAAGGATATCATGGAACAAAAAGCATATTACATGTTTCTGGCTTAACAGCGGGGCATGTGTTAAACTGTTTAAGATAACCAGATTTTCTATTCAGTCCTCTGCTCTGACACTGCTTCCTCTAGAAAGCTTTCCATGATCTCACCAAGACCAAAGTGGTGCCCCTCCTATGTTCTCCAATAGCAATTATGCTCATCTTCAAGGCAGAATTTTTCATTCTACACATAGTGTCAGTGCCCATTCACTGGCCTGTCTTCTCTTAAAGTCCTGAGGACAAGGACCACTACCAATGGTCACTGAATCTGAATGCCAGCACAATATCTAGAACACAGGAGGTACTCAGTAATTATATGTTGAATTAATGAGTTACATATCTCAATGGAAAAAGTCAACACCTTACATTTTGAGGCACTCTCAAGTTCTGGCATATGAAAACCATACATATACTCTCTTACGAAAAGATCCTAGATATGAAATCCATTTCATAGTTTTCAAATTAAAATCTTCTGAAACTACACTGGGAGAGGTACAACAGTTCGATTTTGCCTGACCCTTTAACCTTCCATTTCTCTTTTCTGACAGAATGGACTTATCAAATGACAACCGGACTCTACAATTACACACTTACAGTACAAGGTAACGAACCCCAAAATTCAGTGTAACCACAGACTCTTCCTTTAACTCAGGTCTCTCAAAAACTCTTTTAAAGAAATGGTATACATGGGTTTCATCTCAAATATCACAGAGTATAAACTTCCTTTCTCTAGGAGAAAGCCCAAATAAGGGTGAAGGAATGCATTCAAATGACTATGAAGAAATGTCAGTTTGACCTTACTCTTACACTAGATATCACAGGAAGCCTTTCTCCTCCCAGGCTAACATTCAAAAATTAAAAATAAAAATAAAACAAGAAAAGAGGAAGTGGATTTTAATATAAACTTTCTAAGCAATTAATTAACAAATTCCCATTTGTCTTTGTTTATGCTAACCTAAATATTAAAAACAACATGAGAGACAACTGTAGTAAATTCTAAATAAATCAACACACTGACACTACTTAGCAGAAAGCCATAAATACTATTGAAATCAATGGATGGCTTTGAAATTCAATTACACCCATCTAATAAAAGAACCATAGCTGCATTATAGTCACTCCCTGGCAGATGTCGTAAATTAGCGCGCCATGGCCTGAAAGCCAATGCATTTTATTAGACCGCAATCTCGGATGAGCTGTCGTTGAGGTGGGCAATGACAAAGTTGGCATGATCTTTCACATAGGAATAAATTACACATCAGCACTGTCACTTTTATATAGTCGAAATTATTATTAATAAATGTTGATTGGATATCGTATACTTTCAAAAATCGCCCTTATTTTCTGTAGATGAATGATTACTACTTTCTTATGGCTAGACAGTGCTGCTGTGCATTTTATCATATAACAAGCTACACTTTTGAATCATACTAAAAAAGGCAAAATAAAGTCAGTATGTTAATTTCAAAAGCCATCGCAGATTGGTTAAAGGGAATGAATATATTGTGATGTTGGATTATTCAACAGGAATAAATATTTACTCTTTCATCTCCTCATGAAGTACCCATGAAGGAGGAAGACAGGGGATAAACAAAATAATTGGATGGAATAATAACAGCCTCCAGTAACGATGTCCATCATGTGAGTGATCTTGCACTAGATATTTTATGTATTTTATCCTATTTAACCTTCACAACGACCTTAAGAAAATCTACAAATGAGAAGTCTGGGGTTTAGAGAAATTCTGATAATTGCCCAAGGTGCACAGCAAGCAGAGAAAAAGGGGTTCAACCCCAGACCAGTCCAACTCCAAAACCTATCCTGTTTTCAGGCTAGCTCTACTGCCAAGTCAGTGGCCACTTATGCCCTTATTTCTCTTGCGTTCCACTTCGAAGATCAATTATGTCCGTATGATGCAATCACTAATAATGATAATAAACATATTATGAACACCTATTGAATCTTTATTACATACCACACAGGACCTCATATGTATTATTTCACTAAATGCCAATAACAAATTGATTTGTACATGAAAAACTGAAGCTCAGAAATTGAAGGACCTGTCCAAGGTCACTCAGCTACAAGTGGCAACACCAGAAATCCCCAGTCTGTCTATGCACCACACCCTTCATCTATGCACTATAGGATCCCATAGTAAAACTTCAATTCAACACCCTCCAGTACCTTAAAAATCCTTAAATAATCAGATTGATTTCGCTGATTTTTGATTCTGCAAATACCACATCAAGAAAATACATAGATAACAAAGATTCATTTTTCTGTAATGCTACTTCTAATAAATGTCTTAGGCTTAGTATTCAATTATAATTACTTTATTTTTTAATATATTTGTATTGATTTTTTTTTTTGAGAGAGAGAGAGGAAGGGAAAGGGATAGAAACATTGATAAGAGAGAAACATCAATCAGCGGCCTCTTGCATGCCCCCCACTGGGGATGAAGCCCATAACCTGGGCATGTGCTCTGACTAGGAATCAAACTGGTGACCTCTCGGCACTCTACCTACTGAGCCATACCGGCCAGGGGCATAATTACTTTAAATCTCTTTATTTCCTTTTACAGTATTCCAGAATGAGACAGGCCATTCAGAATCAAGACCTTCCATCAATACAATAATGTTATATTTACTGCAATGTACTGTTTCCAAAAGGAATTAAAACCTACTAGGTCTCAGAAGACGTTTTAACAAGAGTCAGAATCAAAAGGAGTTTCATTATGTATCCCAATACAAAAGGAGTTTCGCATCACTAAATCTCAGGAAGCTAGAAAATCCAATTAACTATAATACCCCATTTGACAGCACTGTAGTTAATCCAAATTTTACTGATTGTCGATCAAAACCTTGAAATTATTTAAACATAAGGAATTTTTGTATTAATGTCCTTGGTTTCTTACTGAGATTCGATTGCAATGAATTATTTAACAAAAAACTGGAAGGGCTCCAACAGAGTCATTAGCATTAGCAAATATACAGTTAATGTGTTTTAGAACAGGGCTTAATGGACTCCAGAACCGCCCCAGTGATGGTTTTGGGGGGAGGGAGGACTGAAACACCCTCCTTAATAATGAACACCACCTCCACACCTAGCTCCCTCTCACTCTTCTTGGTCTCAAACTTCATTTGAATGTACAAGCTCTTCATATGCATCCCTACCCTGTAAAAGTGAAACTGCAAATATCCAGGGCATGTAATAAACTAAACCAGGACTAAATATTGGTTTCCCGCGGTAACGTTACATCGTCATCATGGGAAAGATGATGTATCCCAATACAAAATTTTAAAGGACAACAAAGAAAACTGTTGACCCATGTTTCCTTTTACTCAAAGAAAGTTTACGTACTTTCCAATGCAGTTATATAATGATTTTTAAATACATGCATAGAAGGATGGCTATAATACTCATATGCACCCGGGGTTTTAAGGTATTAAGCATCTTTTGCTTAATTTCCATTAACACTTTCATTAACGTGGATGACACGTTACAAAGGCTAGAAGGCTTCTTAGGGACTCTGAGGTTATTTTTAGTGCTGGCACGATTTTCTTGCTGAAAGCAGTTAGCTGTACAAATGCAAGTTATGTGAGGTGGCAGCCACCGTCTTAAGGTTTAAAGGGGTTTTCTATGGTCAGCCTCAGAAAGCCAGCCAACCCGTTCCACGTGACACTGGTGCCTCCCTGCTACAGTCTGTCACACGGGTTTATTCTTAAATGTCCTAAGCACGTCTCGGTCGGTTTTTATCTGTTGGTCAGTTGGTTGATCGGTTTAAAGACAATAGTCCCGGGGCTCTAATCGATGGGAGAAGTTCGGGAGAAATTCCTAAATGTTCCGACAAGTTCCCAGCGCGCATTTCTCTGCAGCAATGGAAAAATTCGGAGACCTCGGGACGGAACAACCCATTCTCGCTTTCGAGGACCTGAGCGCCGAACAAAAGGTCCCAAGGTATCTGTCCCACTTCTCTTTAGGTTGGCTGTGCTAGACAATACCGAGGCGCAACTCAGCGGCTCGCCAGCGTCCAGAGCTGAATTACTGCCTGGACACCCCGTGCCAACGCCTGCGCGCAAAACATCACTGACCCACGCAGCCGCGCAGCCCCACGTGCGGCCCCTCGCCCGGCCCCCCGCGGCCAGAGAGCCCGAGCGTAGCGGCGAGGACCGGAGCCCAAATTGCAGGCTTAATATCATCCACAAATGGAACCCCGGATCCTGAAGGAAAGGGGTGCCTCTCCTCTCCGTCGTCACCCTCCCCCAGGTCCCGGGCACTGTCCCCTCCTCCACGGCCCGCGCCCAGCGGCGCGCACCCCACGCGAGCCCCGGGCGGCCGCTGCGCCGCCGGTGCCAGAAGCGCGGGGCCGGGGGCGCCGGGCCAGGTGCCCGGGCTGCGCGCCACTCACCGAGGCGGCTGAAACTCTCCGACAAAGTTCTCCGCAACTTCTTCATCTTGCCGATCTTCTCGGGCGGCTGCGGTTCAATGAGGTCGCACATCTGGGCGACGCCGGGCCGCGGCAACTTCCCCAAACTGGTCCAGAGCGGAGCGCAGACAACGGCGAGCGCGCGGCGCGGGGAAGGCGGCGCCTCCGCCTCCACCTCCGCCTCCGCCTCCGCCTCCTCCTCCGGCCGGGAGGCGACGCGCGGGGCTCGGAGCGGGCGGCCGTCCGCAGGCGGCGCTGGGGCCTGGCCGGGCTGCGCGGCGGGCGCGCTCTACGTGGTGCCGGGGGCGGCCTCGGTCCCCGCCGCCGCAGTGGCTCCGCGCCGCGCCGCCGCCCCGCTCATTTTCCCTCCTTTGTAACCCGGGGCGGCGCGGCCCGGGAAGGGGCGGGGGCGGGCCGGGGGCGCGGTGCGGGCGCCGGGGGGCGCCGAGGGCGCGGGCGGGGAGAAGTTCTCAGCCCCGAGTTTCGGGCGCTCGGGAGAAAGAGCCGCGGCGCGGAACCGCTGCCCGCCCCGCCCTCGGCGCCCCTCCCGCGGCCGCGCCCCGCCTTCCCCTCGGCGACCGCCCCCGGGCGCGGGACCCCGGCGCGACCTCGGCTCCCCGCTCGGAGCCCGCGTCCTGCGCGGCCCTCCCCGCCCCGCGGCGCCCCCTCCTGGCCGCCCCCGCTCCGCCCGGCCCTGCCGCCCCGCCCCCGCGCTGGAGGACCCGGGCCCGGCCCGGCGGGGAGCGCGCAGCTGGGGACCCTGCCTCAGGCCTGGAGACGCCCCGGACGGGAAGGGGCCGAGTCCAGACCGGTCACCTGCGTGGCCTTCTCCCCGCCACGACCGCGTGTGAATGGAGCGCGGAGCTGGGGGGCTGCCGCCAGGTCGGGGGAGTGGAAAGGCCTCGGGGACACACTCAGGCTTAACAGTGACTTCTTTTTTTTTCATTTTGCCTGGGAAGCTGTGAAGTGAAAGATGGCAAGGGAAAGGTGGGCCAGTTTAGTGTCAGGAGCAGAAGCGGCAGCTTCAGCTCGAGCAAGGCAGGGCTGGGGCTCCGCTTCCCTCTTCCCCGGTGGCAGAGTGAGACACGCTGCAGATGGGGTTTCTGATGGGAATACCCGCTTCTAGAGTAAACAGCAAACGCAAGTCCTTAGCCTGCTGCCCCTGTGCAGAATATATTTCCAAACTGGAAGACTTAGAGGCCAGAGATTCTGACCTCCCCTTCCCCCACCTCAAAAAAAAAAAAAAAAAACTGTAAAAGGGGGCAGGAGGTACTTTTATAAAATCCCAGAGCCAACAGTTCAGGCAGCAAACGCACATCATCTTCATTCCTCTAAAAAACGAGGGCTCCAAATGTCAGTGTCCCTGGGGAGAGCGAAGGAAGGTGGGGGAGGGCCTGAGTGCTGACTCGGGGCCAGCCAGCTCCTTATGAATAGAAGTTTAGTTATCTTGAGTCATCTGGCTGTGTAATAAGGGCTTGTGAGCGTGTGACAATGCAGTTTGGTTTAAAGGAAGTTTTGGGGAGTTTGTGTTTTGTTAATAGATTTGTATCTTAAAACAAAAACTAGCCTCCTGCCTTCCCTACATTGTGAGGTGAAACACTTAGATGTGTTCTGCTGGGCACTGAGCACCTTATAGGGTCTTGATGGATTGCTGCTGATTAAAAAACACAGGAAGTCAAGTCAAGTGGGGAGCACAGGAGGGTGGGGAATTCATCAGGAAGTCGACAGGAGTTAAAATGCAGGGATGTTGGTTAATGGTGACCCTATCTAGGTATTACTAATAGCACCAAGTATGGCCTCAGACAGGAAAAAGTTTCACTTTTACCACTTGCTCGTGTTAATTAGGGAGAAAGTTATCAGCAGCTATGAATGACGACAAGAGCAACCGAATTCCTGATGGGTTCTAAGAGTCGACAGAGATTAACAAAGAGTCATTAATTTAATAAACTCTGACTATATGTCTGTGGCTGTTCTATTATTTACTCTGGCAATGGCTGTTTATATGTAATTTTTCTGTTTTACCACCCCAGTATTTAGTATTTACCACTTTTTAAATGGTCAACTTCTGCTTAAATAAATTATGGTATATGCATACGAAGGTATACATAGTAGGTAAAGATTTTTTACAGATGATCTTACTTAGCCAAAGGCTGAGGAGGGATAGGTAAAAGCTTTTTTTTTTTTAATGAGATAGTTCAATATATATTGATGTATAAATATATCTAGGGTAAGTGAAAAAAAAATTATCATTAACCCATTTGTGGGGGAAAATGTATACATATATGTGTATTTACATAAATAGAAAATCTGTGGGGGGGAACCAGAAAACTGTTAAGTGTGCAAACCCAGAATAGAAAAAAAACATTTATTTTGCACTTTAAACTTTTAAGTATAATTTAAATGTTTTACCCAAAGAATGCATTGCTTTTATAATAAAAATACTAATTTAAAACATTAAAAATATATATTTACTTCATTTTTACCTACCCCACTCCAAAACTTCAGCTCTCCCACCTCCAAAAAAATTCCCCAAATTACAACAGTATAGCTCGCAGGAGAAACAGTCGGTAGCAATGGGCCAAGTAAACCTCAGCAATTATGAATAACCAGCTTTCCATGATATGCTTATCTGCTTCCTTTGTTGGTTATATATTAAAATTGCTAATTTTGCAAGAAAGTGAGAGAGCAAAGAAGAAAAATTTTAAGTGGATGTCTTGAAGATATGTACACTTATGTTCTAGGACTCAGTTATTTGTTTCACATTTGCCATCATTTTAGATCGTAAGGTCCTGAGGGCAGGGACCCAATGATACAAAAGTTACAATGCCTGTTTCATGGTGGATGCGAATAAAAGGTCTGTTAATGAATGTAGAATGTAGCGCTGCCACTGAGAAGTGATGTGTTGTCCTCAGAAACCATGATGACTATCCAGCATCTGTGTGGCATATGTGTCTTCAGTGGGAAGATGGATCAGTGCCAGTTCTCCATCTGAACTTGTGGTTCACAAGGTTAGAGTTTTGGCTGGCCTGAATTAGAGGTGCAGTGTCTGAATACAAACAAATAAGCTTACCTAGGGGCTAACTCAGCATGGGTTGACCTTAATCAGATTCATCAGTTAAAGCATGCATGTGTATTAATTAGGCTTGGAGTGGTAGCAACAGAGGCTGGAGACCCAGGAGTCATGAATTCTAGTCCCTACTCTATCACTAAGTGTTGTGTGGTCTTACCCACTTTCTTATCTTTAAAATGAGGGGCTTGAACTAGATCGATCACCAGTCTTAGCTGCAAAATTCTGATTCTAAGTTGAATGGCTGTTTCTCCTCTCCTAGCTTATATACTAAATAGTATACACATTAGTGA